>NC_134676.1:8039774-8232596 GCF_030463565.1 Pelecanus crispus | reverse complement strand
AGTCTGGTCCCAGAACTTGTCTGGGTCAGTACATTACCTAACAAGGAGACTGTGGAAGCAGATCGACATAACAGGCTGCCTGGCTTTCCTGTCATGTGTGGAGTTTGGGGAAGTGGTTGGGGGGGAGTGCCTCTTGCTTTTGAACACTTTAATTTCCTAATCTCAAACAGGCACACAGACCATATTTCTTATGTGTTTCTGGAATTTCTTGTTTAGCTGTATTTTCAGAATTTTTCCTGAGAAGAATTGAGTGCAACCAGTCCGTATAACCTCATGTTCTTGCAAGTGCCACTGTTGGTCTCTTTGAGACTGGACTCTTCTTCTGTACCTATCCTTAACAGAGGATCAAATCTAGTAAATGTTTATGAATACATTAAAAAAAGCTGCATAAAAAGCAAACAGATGGTATGGTTTATTGCTGCACTTTACCATGTATTACTTTTCTAATGTCACTGTGATATATTATGAGGTTTAATAAAAATATATCAGACAATTGGTTAAAGTTGGGATATTATCCTCACAATGTCCAGTCTCAGAAAGACGTGCATTTAACTGGGGCGTTTGATTATCTCTGCAGTGCAAGTACTAAAGAGAAGCAATTTACAGCTCTTTGATGTTCTTCCATACCAGAAAATTTTGAGAGTGGGTGCCTGTAACTCCTTCAGAATAGGGAAATGACTTTCAGGTTCTTGCCAACATTTTCCACTGGACATTAACATCTTCTCAAAGACTGAAGAGAGTTTACATGTGCAAACCTCCTTTAGTTAGCAACTTCTACAGTGTCCATACAGTCACTTCACAGAATGCTGGGATCTCCACACTGAAGCCTGAAAACCTCTTGCGCAGGGACAACACCTTAGTACTGAGAAGGTGTCTACCACTGGGGATTGTTGTAGTACTTGCAGCAAAAGCTTTTAACAACCTTGGCATTCTTAAAAAAGCCAAAGAATTCAACATGTTCTTATTATGCTCAGGCTGACTTGTAGCAGGAGCATTTGTGAAAACTAGCTCTTCAGAGGTCAAAACATGAGTCGTTCTCAGAAGTCAAGGATAGGCATTCATACTTCTTTCATATATTTTCACTCATGTTTCAGTGTACATGACTATCTGAGTGTATGGGACAGGCAAATTCGGTTTAGATCACTGAAAAATCCAATAAGAGAATTACATTCCTATTTAAAATAAAAATCAAAAGAACTATATGAACAGCACTATTTCTACATAAGTGATTTTTACCTTGAACCATAAGCCTGTCTTAGCTTCATAGTAGTGATTTATTTTGTTCCCTGCTGTTGTTATCCGAAATAATATTCAACAAGACAACAACATTTTAGAATGATTTTACTTCATCCAATCTCTCTGCCAGAAGACACAACCAGAGTTAAGAGTTATCTTTGTAGACTGCTTTTTTGTTTGTACTTTGAAGCCAGCAGGACATCAGATTAATTAAAAAAAAAAAAAAATTGATTGTGCAGAACACCTCTTAGTTCAGTTCAAGAAATGGATATCTTTGCAATAAACCAAGCTCCGTATCATATTTATGTTATGGATCTTAAAATCCCATCCTTTGTGTAGGGGACTGCTACAAAACATATAAGAGCAATTTTATTATTTTCATATACCAGTGTATTTTTGTGATATCTTATTTTCAAGTACATTAAAGAACTTTATCCTTGTCTTATAATTTTCAGTGTCCTAGAAAAAGAAGTGTCGCATCCATTGTCCCATTAAAACTTGTCCATTGATGAGTTCTTTCTTCCTAAGTCTCCAAATAGGGAGAATTTGAGAGAGGAGTTTTGATTTGTGATCTGTGTTTAGATAATGATAGTGATGATTATCTAGACACGTACGGAACGTTTTGTCAGACTGGGAGAAAGTCTCATCAAAAATTGTCTTCAAAGACATTGTTCTGTATGCTCCTATGTGATTTCTTATCCCAGTTTAACATACTACACCAATTGTTATAATAATGTTCACATGTCAAAATTATGAGTTTTTCATTTTTCCATTGTAGCTTAGAGTAGATTTATAAAAATGAGTGTAACAACTTGGAGTTCCTTACGAAAAACATTTTCCCCTGAAAAGTATATTTGTACACGTCTAAGAAGGTACCCAGATAACTGATCAATAGATGATATAACCCCATAACAGCTTCATAGATCTGGAGCCCTTCATGTTTTTAATTCTGAAAGACAGCTCTTCAGTCCCTGGTAGTTTGGCCATTGGTATTTGTTGTTAAAATCCTGAAGTTTTGGTCTTACCTTCTCTTGATAGTTAGTTTTTCAAGTCTGCCTCTATAAATAAGTCATATTTTGTGTATTAAAAAAACTATGCACTTGTGGAAACATTGTATGATGGTTCTCCTACCCAGTTCCTATACTTATCTAGTTTTGAAATATGAATGATAACAAGTCCCTAGAAATGGAAAAGTTCAAATATTGAAAACAGCTAAATACAATGTTTTATGCACAGGTTTATGAGGTGCAACTCTTGGACATTTTAACTTAGAGTAATTTTTCTTTTTTATTATTTGAGCATTTTTTTCATCATGTTTTATTCAACTGTTACTTTATGACACATTAATCATGCAAAATGGCACTTAAACATTAAACTGAACTGTTCAGGGCATTTCCTGTGGGAAAGTTCACACTGATATCTTTTATCCCTTCACAATTTAGAGAGTTAAAAACCACTGTGTTATATTTCATCTCCTGGTAGACCCGTTTCCGTAGATGCCACCAATGATACCACTCTTTAAGGTATCAAAATGCCTGCAAGGCATCAGAATCTAGTGAAATAATGACTATTTTAAATGCAACTTAGGCATGGTTGAAGTTAAGTGTGTCTAAAGGAGAACATTTCTGGAGAACAGACATATTCCTTTTCTTTCTTCATCAAAGAAATACACAGTATCTGAAGTTTATTTTATTTTACTTTATTTTAGATTGGTTTGGTTTGGTTTGGTTAACATATGACTGAGACTAATTGGACAGGTAGCATTAGCAAATCAGATTTTCTCAGTCTCTGGAGGAAGTAGGATGGGATTAATCTGACTATATTCTACATCTGAGTTGGCCACTCTAGGACATCTTTTCAGTCAACATGAAAATTCAAATACATGAAAGAGAAATAAATATCTAAAAACACAACTGATGACTTGTTCATTATGTAAGTACTATCACAGTTGTAAACATATATGCACTATGGATATCTGATATTAGACTTATCCTGCCTAGTGTCTATCCACGTTCCAGATGAGGTCATGGGACTGAACATGTGTGTCCTGGTTTTGGCTGGGATAGAGTTAATTTTCTTCCTAGTAGCAGGCATAGTGCTGTGTTTTGGATTTAGTAGGAGAAGAATGTTGATAACACGCTGATGGTTTAGTTGTTGCTCAGTACTGTTTATGCTAGGCAAGGACTTTTCAGCTTCCCACGCTCTGCCAGGTACACAAGAATCTGGGAGGGGGCACGGCCAGAATAGTTGATCCAAACTGACCCAAGGGCTATTCCATACCATATGGCGTCATGCTCAGTATAGAAACTGGGGGGGGTTGGCCAGGGAGCAGCGATCGTTGCTCGGGAACTGTCTGGGTATCGGTCGGCGGGTGGTGAGCAATTGCTTTGTGCATCACTTGCTTTGTAGATGATGATGATGATGATGATGATTATTATTATTATTATTACTATTTTACTTTATTTCAATTATTAAACTGTTCTTATCTCACCCCAGGAGTGTTTCTCACTCTTACTCCTCTGATTCTCTCCCCATCCCACCGGGGCAGGGGGAGTGAGCGAGCGGCTGCGTGGTGCTGAGCTGCTGGCTGGGGCTAAACCATGACAATGTGAAAAGACGATCAGCTTCGTAGGACATGCACTAGGAATTTTATTCCTAGGAGGCTGACATGAGAATGACACCAAGTGCTTTTCTCAGAACAGTTGTGTGGAGTTTCATGTAGTACTTAGACTGTTTTGTGCAGGACAGATGACCCTTGGAGTTCCTCTGACTCCAGGACTGGTTGCAAAGGAATTTCTTAATTGAGCATCAGAAGCAGCAGAATCTCTTGTGTTTAGGGGAGACAGAGAGTGATCAGAACAAATACACAGTATTAATGCAATCAATTCAATTCACATGTTGGCAAACATATGTGCCATAAGCATGAGACCTATATCTGTTTCTTTTCTAAAAATAGAGCCTCTGGGGACAGAAGTGAGTTAGTCAAGTATTTATCTTCTTTTTTTTCCTGTAAAGCAATGTATTAGAAGTGTAAATCACCCTGGAAGAATTAGTCTTCTACACTTTCTATTGCCCATAAGTGGGGGAAGGCACAAAGTCAAAAGCTTCTGTGGGCAAAGGTTCCAGAACCCAATACCAATCAGTAGGAGGATTAAGAAAAGGTTTTTTTCTAGGAAAAAAAAAAAAACCTCAAACCCTTTTAACTCAAAGTCTGTGTAGAACAGAGCTGCCTTAAACAGTTCTTTGCATGTGCTCACATTCTGTGGGTGAAACCCTAACCCTATTAAATCACTTGCTTCAAGCAGGAAGGTGTGTTGTCTATTTCTCTGTAACCTTCAGCATTAGAAAGTTCTTATTAAGGACACTGGGAAAAAAACCCAGAACAACAACAAGAAGAAGATGATTTCTTTTTTTTTTTTATTAAAGCGGGCACTATTTAAAGACGGGAATTCTATATTGAAGTTACCAGATTTACAGGTGCATTTTATTTTCTTGAAGGTATCATCTGTGTGATTTAAGTCAAACTTTGTAAGTATGCTGAATATTTTGTTTAAGAAGTCTGGTCTATCTTGCAATTCCTGCAGCTCAAAATGCTAACTGTTGTCCGTCCTTCCTTCCTTCCTTCCTTCCTTCCTTCCTTCCTTCCTTCCTTCCTTTTTTCCTTCCTTTTTTTCCTTTTCTTTCCCCTTCCTTCCTTCCTTCCTTCCTTCCTTCCTTCCTTCCTTCCTTCCTTCCTTCCTTCCTTCCTTCCTTCCTTCCTTCCTTCCTTCCTTCCTTCCTTCCTTCCTTCCTTCCTTCCTTCCTTCCTTTTCTTTCCCTTCTTCCTTCCTTCCTTCCTTCCTTCCTTCCTTCCTTCCTTCCTTCCTTCCTTCCTTCCTTCCTTCCTTCCTTCCTTCCTTCCTTCCTTCCTTCCTTCCTTCCTTCCTTCCTTTCTTCCTTTTCTTTCCCTTCTTCCTTCCTTCCTTCCTTCCTTCCTTCCTTCCTTCCTTCCTTCCTTCCTTCCTTCCTTCCTTCCTTCCTTCCTTCCTTCCTTCCTTCCTTCCTTCCTTCCTTCCTTCCTTCCTTCCTTCTTTTCCCTCTTCTAATTTTTGATTTCAGGATCACTGGAGTCTACTATTAAAAAAAAAAAAAAAAAGGAACTATAAACCTAAATTATAGCCAATCAGATTGTACTCACAGCTGAACTACTAGACAAATTGCAGCTCATGAAATTTGCCATGGGTCAGGAGACTCAGTAATTTCATTTTAATCAGTCTTATTTGAAGCAGAGATGCCACTGCAGCAAAAGATTAGTAGCAAGTGAAACCTGGCAGAGAACACATCAAGGGATATGAAGTTGTAGTCTTTTTTTTTTTTTTATTATACACTGAGTAGTTTCCACACCTAAGCTAAGAGTCTGAAATATTAGCAGGGATCTTAGAATTCTCATCTAGCCTGAAACATATTATCATTTGAACCTTGCAATTTACCAAGGCCTTTATTACTGGTACAGTTAAAATGTCCCTAATTATAATCCAAAAATGTGTTTACCTGAAGTTGACTCTGGCTGAATCAGTATATTTTTACACACAATGTCTTCACCCATCCATGGTTCTCTATTTTACTCTCTTCCTTTGGGTTTTCAAAAAATCTGCCATTTGCAGTGTTGTTGCTCAAGCAGAATAAAAGTACACCTCAGCTGCACAACAGACAAAAATAGTATTTCATTTTTTTAAAAAGGACCATCTTAGAATTTTTAGCCAGTAACTGGAATTACTAATGTAAATTGCATTAAGGTTTCCCTCAGATTGCTTGGATTTCATAATCAGAACTCTGCATGCCGATTAGGTTATAGCTGTAGGGAAGAGCTGATCTTAACACATGAGGAACTACTGTGCGTAAAAGAAGAAAATTTATTTTAAAAGTTCACTTCTAATTTCTTGGGTAAACTGGAAGTAATAATGAGGCTTTGCACATATTTAATTTTAAAATACAGATCTTTAAGTGTTTGAGCCAAACAATAAAGAAGCCAAAATACTATTTTCCCCCAGCTAGAATTTAGAAACAAGGTCAGGTATATATTTTTTCTGAAACACTACTTAGCAAGGAAAAAACATTAACAGTAAAGTCATTCCTTCCTTGTCTTACACAGATGATCAAAGCCTAGAATATGTGGAAATGGGCTGAATGGCTCTTATCTACTTTTTATTAAAAATAAACTGTTTAGAATCATTATTTTAACAAAGTTAATTCAAAGGTCTTTGCAGGGCTTGCCTTTGGTGAGTTATAGGACTTTGTACAAACAATTTGGTTAAAGTTCTGTATGACTGTTTTTACTGATAAAGTTATTTCAGTATGAGTCATTATGTAAATATATTTATGTAAGTGAGGAAGTAGTGATGAATGGATGACACCTTCTGCTGGTACCACATCTTCCCTTCACTGCATAAGAACATCAAGGTAGTCAGATACTATATAAGAACAGAAAGAAAAGGGGGAAAAAAACAGCAACAACACCCCCCCCCCCCCAACAAACGAGCAAGCCCCCAAAACCTCAGACCCTACTAATTTGGGGATCTAAAGACAAAGAGGAACTCATGGTGAGAGGTGTAGGATTTACCTCCAAAAACTGAGTGGAGGTAAATGTTACCATGAAGTCTCTGCTGGGGGGATTATTCAAGCTACCTGTGTAAACCTTTTTTTTAAAAAAAAAACCAAACTTTTTTTTTTTTTTTTAAATCAATGACTATATGAGATACTTTAGAAATACACCTCAGTTATCGTTGATATACCACTGTCATGGTTTAGCCCCAGCCAGCAACTCAGCACCACGCAGCCGCTCGCTCACTCCGCCTGCCCCGGTGGGATGGGGGAGAGAATTGGAGGAGTAAGAGTGAGAAACACTCCTGGGGTGAGATAAGAACAGTTTAATAATTGAAATAAAATAAAGTCAAATAATAATAACAATATAATAATAATAATAATAATAATAATAATAATAATAATAATAATCTACAAAGCAAGTGATGCACAATGCAATTGCTCACCACCCGCTGACCGATACCCAGACAGTTCCCGAGCAGCGATTGCTCCTCCCCGGCCAACCCCCCCAGTTTATATACGCCATATGGTATGGAATAGCCCTTGGGTCAGTTTGGATCAACTATTCCGGCTGTGCCCCCTCCCAGCTTCTTGTGTCCCTGGCAGAGCATGGGAAGCTGAAAAGTCCTTAACTGGCATAAGCAGTACTCAGCAACAACTAAAAACATCAGCATGTTATCAGCATTCTTCTCCGACTAAATCCAAAACACAGCACTATGCCTGCTACTAGGAAGAAAATTAACTCTATCCCAGCCAAAACCAGGACAACCACTAATGGAATCGATCACATTGTAAGAAGCACCTGAATACAAATAAATAATAATTGAATTTAAAACTAAGTTTAAGAGATGTGATGTATTTCACAGAAAGATTTCATGTGCATAAAGATTTCGCGATCCACAACTCACATATTTCTTGCAAATGCGGTATTCTACGTTTTCATTAAAAAAAGCAAGAATTAGATTTTTCAAGAATATACTTGCTTAACCTTATGTATTTTTTTGCAAGGAAAAAAAAAAAGGCAGAAGGAAGATGGAAGGAATGGTATTCCATTCATCTGTTCTGACAAAAAAAAAAAAAAAAATCCTTTTGTACACCCGTTTTGTTGAGTACTTCACTGGGCCTCACTGGGAAAATGCATTTGTCAGGAAAATGTGTGGTTGATATGAGCTCATCAGCTGGATGAATGGAGCTGACAGTACAGAGAGCTTGTCAGCTGAATGAGGAGTTCTCAACTTGATTGGTGTTATGATGTCCAGATACCAGATTGCGCAACAACTAGTCCAGCAAATGTATTAGTTTCTTTCTTCTTTGACTGTAGAAGCAGGACAGTTTCACACATGTAGGAGCCCTGAAGTTTGTTGCCAGAAGGAGCTTTCTTCTCTTAAGTGTAGTACTGTCAGTCTTTTCATGCTAGTCCGAAAGCAGTGTTAGTATGACCAGAATGGTGAGTCGTGAACCATAAGTTCCAAGACCATATATGTGAACAGGTGTACATTTTTAAGAGAAAAATATATGTCTATAGAGAAAGAAAAGAAGTATCTCAAATATGGAGCATGATAAATACATGAATCATAAAATACTTGATTGTATGATCAATATGGTATGGATTAAATTAAAGCAAAAACATATTTACATATCATTTTTATGTCATCTCTTCTCATTAGTTTTTTTACTTAGATGGTGACTCTACAGCAAACATGTTATTAACTCCTTTTTACCTGTGGTACCTCATGGTTTAGTCTAGTCTACCCTTGATTTGTTAGTGGTGACTTGGTAGTGTAGGTTAATGGTTGGACTGGATGATCTTAAAGGTCTTTTCCAACCTAAACGATTCTATGATTCTATTTATTAAGGACTCTTCAAATAATTCTTTTAACATCTAAAATATCCCTTTGAATTTAGACCTGGTTTGTGCCATTATGTACCACTTCGTTCCATTGTGGTGTCCTCATAAAGCTGAATTCATCTCACTTTACAGTAGCCAACTAAAATATAGGTATCCAAACATAAATGTAATTGCAACCTGATTATCTTTTCTTCGCACTAAAAATAAGAGTAATAATAAAAAAATCTGTTCTTAATTGTTGCATTTTACCAAGTCATGAGCATTCAACATAAGGTTGAGAGCAATATGAAGGTATAATTCTCTCCTTTATTGCAGGTTAGAATTGCTAACTACAGAAAAAGTAGCATGTATTGTGTCAGTCTTCACCTGTGGCTAGGCTCCCGTTGGACTCAAAGGAAATACAGTCAAATCAGCCACTAGAGTGAAGCAATTCAGATCCTGAAGTAGAACCTACATTTGGCCAGCTCTTCAAATTGCATTAGTTTTAGGGGTCAGTCCAGTCAACTAAACTAGACCAGTAGGTATAACACAGAGCTACATGGAGACCCACATCCTTTCAGGAGTGGTAGCCGGATGTCTGAAAGGACACTAGACATCTGTGTGAACAACAGCTACGTAATTCTTCCTGAAGTCTCCACTGAATATAGTGAGAATTTTGACACAAATTCATATATAGACTACTGTACATTAGGCATACACATTTTGATGTTTGAATCTGGAGCTGAGCCCTAGCAAAAGAATATTTCCAAATTATTACTTTGAAACAAGAGAAAAATATGTCAGAAGCAGATGTTCAAGCAAACTTCCTAGTAAGGAAGTCAATATGATTAAGAGTTGATAAGTTAATGTTTAAATACAAAATAAATAAGCTGCAGAGAAGGAAACAGATCTTTCCAAATACTAGAATTTTGGACAAGAAAAAAGAGCAAACAAATGGAAGAAGGAAGGAAGGAAGGAAGGAAGGAAGGAAGGAAGGAAGGAAGGAAGGAAGGAAGGAAGGAAGGAAGGAGAAAGAGAAACAAAAAAAGAAAAAAGATAAAAAGAAAAAAGAAAAAAGGAAAGAGTGAGAAGCAGCAAGCTATGTTCAAATGTGAAAAAAAACCCTGAGTTTGAATGTACAAAAGGGACAACATTGTTTCTTCTTTTCTCATAGTGGGAAAAAGATGGAAACATTATTATAAAAAAAGCTGTCCAAGCTACTTGTCAACATGTATCAGCAGCTGGAAAGTAGATTGGCATTTAGTAAATCTAGTATCTCCACTTAAAATGAGACAAAATATCTTTGTGTGTGTGTGTGTGTTGCCGTGTGTTAATCCAAAATAAAATGCAGAGATTAGATTTAGATCTCCATGCAAAGTTTCCCTTCGTTAGAACAGAACTATTTGAAATAGATTATTTTTTAGGAAATATTTTTGGGAAGAAATAGATCAAATCCTGGAAAATGTGTAGTCTTATGAACAATGGCAGATTATCTACCCAGAGAAAGAATCAAGACTGCCACTGTGCCAGTAAAAGTTCACAGCTAAGACAGGTGGGAACCAGACCAACTGAGAAAAAAGACCTCTTGAACCACTGAATACCCTGGGGAAAGTAGTGCTAAACATGGAAAATAAAACAAAACAGAAAAGAAGTCAAGCCTAGACAGAGATAAAAGCGTGAGCTATGAAAAACATAACCACTTATGATCTGTAACTGTAGCTCAACCAGCCAACAGGACATATAATAATCGAAACTTAGGAGATCAGGATCTTTGTGCTGTCACTGTAATGTATCCAAAGAGCTTCACTATCCTCATACTGTTCTATTCATTTGTCATATTACAGTTACTTTTTTGAATCAATGACCAATTTGATTCTTGTTGTGTTTTGTAGTCAGCAGCAATATAATCCTGGAAAAACTCATAAGCAAGATTTGAAGACAAAGGCAATATAGCCAAGGATGCACTAAACCAGTAATTTTGAAATTAATGAAAAATTTAGGAAAAAATTAGACTTTTGATTTAAAAAAAAAAAAAAGAAAAAGATAAGAATTACAACCAAAAAGTTAATATTACTTGGTATTCAAAGCAGCTTACATGGAGCAGTACCACATACTGCTAGGTAATAGTACAGGCAAAATCAGCAATTCAGTCATGATAGCGCACCTGAATAGTGTAGAAGTGTCAGCTTCAGTCCTGCCCAGCTCTCCAGGAGGATATAAGGACAGATTTCAAAGAGGTGGACATTTGGAAGGCAAGCTAAATTTGGAAATATATTCCTCTCAGACAAGCTCATGAGACTACCTAAATTTCCATTACAGATCAATATAGATGTATGCAGGCACATAATCCATCACTTGTCTATTTAGATTATAAAATTCTCTGCAAGAGAGATCACTTTTGACTGCTTCACAGTGCCTGGTACAATGGTGTTTCAGTCTTGGTAGGAGCTTTTAGGTACTATCATACTAAATTAATCAGTTAATAAAGAGTCTAGGTAGTCTTTACCCTCTATGCAGTTTCTGCTGCATTTTCTGTGGGATTACACATGGAAGGGCACCTGTATCTACAAGAAGAACAAAGAAGATTCGTATCATGTAAACAGAGGTGTCTGTAGTATATAAGTCTATATCTAGTAATTCCTCATGGTCAAATTAGAAAAAAAGGTGCTTTCACAGTAAGACTCATCTGACACATTTGCAATGTCTGTTTTAGGGTGAGATTAGCCTTAATCTGGAAGTGCTTGTTTCCCTCTGTTGACAGTACAGGAACTCTAGATGGCTGGCCCAGATATACATGGTTACACATTAGATTTCTACTCTTGGACAGATTAAACCCGACACAAATCAGTTAAAAACCATACCAAAACAAAACAAAACAAAAAGCTGTGACTAATGGTATCCCTGAAGTTCTTGATGGTTGTCAACATTTTTTTTTTTATTTTTTCCCTAGCCATTTCTTTTCTCCCTTATAGGACAGCAATATTAATTCTCAGCTGTGAGGGTTAAAAAAAGATGATTGATCATTTGCAAACTACATAAGCCAATAGTGGAATTAAACAAAACTTCTTTGCGCTTAGAAAAAACGTTATTATTTCACAGTTGTAATGGATACCATTAAGACAAAATATTAGCCTTTGGGGAGGATTAAATTCAGGGGAGAGGTCAGGGATGCTTGTTTTACCAGAGCTGACTTCTGTGCTGATGGCAAATACATAATTGTGCTGTGGCTGACTATTTAATCACAAGTCTACCCTACATACTTGTTAACAATTTTCATAACTAATATGCCTATGATGGGAGAGAGCTGACGTTCTCAAGCTTCCCACAAGATATAATCCTGGAATTACTTGTGCTCAAGTGGTCTACGCAGAAGTTAAAAATAAGCCTGAAGGTAATACACACTGAACACGTGTCACTGGTGTCAAAGCTCATACATTGTTTTGAAGAGTTTCTTGGCTATAATTCTTCCTTCAAAACAGTGTCTTTCCAGCACTTCCTAACCTGTTCCAGGGTGGCTTTTCCTTTTACAAAATTCTTGATTCATGGCACCTTCTCTCCCTCTGTCATTGGCTTCCACATCACAGTTTGCTCAGCTAGGTCTCTTATTTTGGTGGAGAAGTTAGACAGTAAATTTTGGACAAGTCATTGAAATGCTCTCTTCCACTCCCAAATCTGGGAAAGAAAACTACTGAAACACAATTTTGACATTTGCATATTATTCCAAATATTTAGTATCTGTAAAAGGCAAATAAAAAGTAAGATCAGAAATTTAGACAATAGTAAATAATTTTTTAAAAAATCAAACAGAATATATACATATATGGCAAATACTTATACACCATGACACTGACAAAACACATTTTAAAGAGGGAACCACAGTGATTAAGGAACTTAGATTCTAAGTGGGAATCAAGGAGCTGTTCTGATTGTGTGTCTGTCATTAAGGTCTTGTTCTTGTTAAAAATGTATAGCCTGATTCCAGTTTTGCCAACTGTAGAACAAAAATACAATCACTGTATAAACACCATATTCTCCTGTTCTCTTTTAGCACCTTCCAAGTTGTTAAAAATCATGCTTTTTGGCTCAGTAACTGTAGCTGATATGCCAATGAGGAGCATGATGTGCTAGAACACAGTGAATACACATATGTGTATATACGCATGTATATATTTCCATTAGAAGACACTTTGTGACCTAAAAGAAAAGCTTCATATGGAAAAAAAGATGTTACATTTTCTGTACTAGAATACATACAGAAATAGATTTTGCTCTTTTCACAAAATTGGTCCAAAAACTGTAAAAACAATATAAAAGTAAAAGTTTTGGGAAAGTGTTTTAAGAACATTCAAAAAGTTGTGCTTTCATTAAAATGTAAACCTATAAATCAAAGTAAATTTCAAAAATAACCTCCACAAAAGATGTATTGGAAATACACAACTCAATTTTCCAGTCTTTAATGTTGAAAAGTAAGGATTGGTTCTAAGCAAAATTTTATCAAAACATATATAACTTCAAATAAAAAAGTTTTTCTAGGAACTTTTTCCTGTAATGACATTTTTCTGATGGAGAACTTTGTATGCGTTCTCTGTTTTGTTTTGTTATGAACAGCCATAGGAGGTATAGATATTAACCCCTCTACTTCTGGCATCTTTCCTGTCACTTTGTGACAATATGTGGTATTTTCAAAGACATTGTGGGTTGCTTGAGAGCAGAGGAAATCTTCAGAGAATGTGCACCATTTTCCCCTTGAAAATGGTCTGAATCACATCAGGTTTCTATCACTCATGTCATTTTCCATGATGTTCCATGACACACACTGAAAACACAGAGAGAAAAAGCCACTTTAACTGTTTCTGGGGTTTTTTTTAAGTCCCAGGCACCTGCCAGAATGTATCACCCTCAAGAGTACTGACAGAATAGGTTTCTTTAAAAATATAATTAGAAGAGTCACAAAATGTCAAGGAGTAAAAGAAACGAGGGAAGCAAAAGACATGGGCTGCTAATTACCATTTTACTTCCAAAGTATTAGATTTAATACTTGATTAACTGTTCTTCAGATATCCTTATCCACTGATACAATGTAATCTAAATGTAAACTCAGTTTATATTTCCAAGATACTGATTACTGACTATATGAGTATATGTCTGATAAAAAGAAAATATAATAGTTAAAATATATTTTCTCTGCTGTGACACAAACAATTATTTACCTTGTACATTTAACACATTTTTATTGTGCCTATGAGATTCAGACAACTATAATTATTTCTTCAACATTTTCTACAGAAAAAAAAAAATATAGGAAAAAATCTTTATTGCCCTGGAGAATTTTTTGTAACATTTTGAAATAGCTGTGTCAATGTAAAATCACACTGGAACAAGATAGAGATGTTTCTTACATTGCTTTGACCAGGCGAGGTCAACATTAAACTCCCTTTCTAGGGTTGACTTTGAATGCCTACATCAAGGTTAGAACAACAATGTCCAAACTTCACACAGTGTGACATCCATGCTGAGATAGTTACTGTAAAAAGCTAATCTTTTTTCATTGAAGACCTACTTTTGAGAAACTTTGTATAAAAGTTATGTCTGCTAAGGAAGCCATCTGTATTCTGTCTACAGACAGTGGAGAGAAATTGGTTTCTCCCTGGGGGAATTTTATCCCATCCTAAAGTGAGATGTTTCGCAGACATCTTTAGATATTTAATATTAGGTGATATGAATCCTACCTTGAGTTATTAACCTCAGAGCAAATAGGTGGGACACCAATGAATTGATTTTTCCCTCTATGTTCTTTACCTAAACAACCTGGTATTTTAAATCCTCATATATTTAAAAAATACTAAAGCTACAGGTGAAACTTGAGGAATTCAGTCTGATTCAGCAATGAAATCTCAGATACTTGGAAAAGACTCAGTATCCAAATGTTTTTTGGGGAAAAAAAACAAAAAACAAACACCCAAACAAAAAATTAAGGTCAGTGGATGAAATAGTTTTAGTATTTTTATAAAGCAAGAAATGGGAATTGCCTTCTCCCACCTTTTGTCATTTAGTGATTAAATCACAGAGGTGGGACTGACTCGGTTAGTGCAAACACAATTAAGATTTTTAGAGAGTCAGATGAAAGAGTAGTGAAGGCCACACAACTATCAAAAATGAAGAGTCTCTATTTCTTTTCATAATGTCAGACTTGAGGTCAAAAAGGACATGTAAAGCAGCACTACCTAGCGAAAACCAGTTTTTGCAAAGGGTAGGAGTAGGAGAAAAATACAGAACGATACAGCATTCATTTCTACAGCAATGTGCTACATCCAGAACAAACAGATCCATGTGGGACCCACTGCATGAAGGTTCACTGGAGGTTGTTCAACTGGTGCATACAAAAGATACACCAGCACTCATAAAACAACAGCTGAATGAGCAGACAATAAAAACCTAACTGCAAGAGGCAGTTAAATGATAAAGAGATGCTGCAGCACTGAACTTGCTTAGGTAAGAACTTTCTGCCCAGTGCCACTCCATTATGATTAATGTGAGCACATGCGAACTTTATGAAAAAGATAATGAATTGATTGTGTTCCTAAACGATGCCATTTTAGACCTGTTTGGATTCCTGCCTTCCCCGGGGAGCAGATGACCACAGTCTGTTAGCTTAAACAAACGAACGTTTAACGGTCGTCTTTCTGCCAGCCAAGTGGAAAAGGGGAAACATTTATCAAGAGAAGGGAGGAAAAAACTGATCAAGCTGGCTATTCATCTGGGATATAGGTGCTGCAAAGTGGCTATTGAGAAGGGAAAACTGCAGCAGTTACCATGCCAAACTCACTTCAGGCGTTGTTCAAAATGTGGAGGTCACAGAATCCACAACCGGGGAGAATTTCACATCCTGGGTTTCTCAGAATACAAAAGCCAAGAAAGGTTAGTTTAATCACTTAACCACACAAAAATGCAAGCACAGGAAGATCTTGCAGTTGATATGGTTATTCTGCAATGTTTTTATTTTTTACGTTTAGTGTTCTGTTCAATGAGACTGGGAAATCTCACAAAAACTTTTGGCTTTTTAAAGGGTTTTGTTTTGTTTCATTTTTTTACATGTTTTGCTTTACATATTTTTTAAACCACACTTAAATTTATCTCCTCCAGTCAATTGCTTTTATTCTTAATGGATGGGTTCCTTAAGCAAAGCAGATAATCTAACAATTCAGTGTCATTCCATGTATTGGATTTATTTCACTTCTTTTCAGATGTCTATTTTCACTGAGGAAAACTAGCCCAGTGACTAGTTAAACTCCTAACTTAGGATGATTAAAGTGATACAAATCCTTTGTCCAGAGACAGGTCTTCATCTTCCCTGTTGGTAAACCATCATCCATGTTTTTGTACTAGTTATGGTGATTAGACAATGAAAAAAAAACCAAAAAACATAAGAAATGAAACAATTCTATGATATGGTAGCTATGGATTGTTCATGTTGGCGCAGAAAATACTGTTTAACTTTATGACAGTAATATTTTGGTGCCCACTGGAACTATGCAACATTAAGTGTGTAATAGTACAGCCTGGGTGCCAACTCAGTATAAAACAACTCTAACGAAAAAAAATTGGTATCCTGGTGGATAAGTTGAACATGTCAGCAGTGTGCCCTTGCAGAGAAAGCTAACTGCATATGGGCCTGGTTTTGCAGCAGCATAGTCAGAAGACTGAGGGATTTGATTATTTTCCTCTATTTTGCACTTATTAAACTGTATCTGGAGGACTGTGTCCACTTTTGGGCCTCCAGTGCAAGGAAGAGGTTGGCAAACTAAAGCAAGTCAAGGTGAGGGCCACCAAGATGCTTAGGGGGCCAGAGCATGTGGTGTATGAAAAAACACTGAGACATTCAGGTTTGTTCAGCCTGGAGAAGAGGTCAGACAGTGGGAAGGTTAATAGCTGTTTTCAAGTTGCAACAGAGAAAATTCCAGCTAGGTATGAGGAATTTTTTTCTGTTTTTTTTTTTTTTTCCCCACCCTGAAGATGATCAAACAATGAAATAGGAGCCTGGAGAAGTTGTGGACTATCCATCCTTTGAAATATTACAAGGCTGACTCGATTAAGCCCTAAGCTACTTGAACTAACCTTGAATTTAACTCTAAATCTAAAGTTGGAGCAGGTGACTTGCAGAGGTCCTGTCCAGGCTAAATTATTCCATGACTGCATGATTCTGCGATCCTAAAGCACTGATATGCAAACACTCATTTGCAGTTAAAGAGAATATTCAGACAGGGAAAGACTGTAGAAGAAAGATGCATGAGTGAATTACAGGGCGTACACTAACACCTACATTTTGACTGTGGTGCTTTATTGACTACATAGGAAACACACATAAAATTTTTATTTAGTTTTTTTTTTTTTAATGAGTTGTTATGTAACAAAAACAACAAATTAAAGATTCTCTATCCCTTAAATCAAAGAGTGTCGTGGTTTAGCCCCAGCCAGCAACAAAGCACCACGCAGCCGCTCGCTCACTCCCCTTACCCCAATGGGATAGGGGAGAGAATCGGAGGAGTAAGAGTGAGAAACACTCCTGGGCTGAGATAAGAACAGTTTAATAATTGAAATAAAGTAAAATAGTAATAATAATAATAACAATGTAATAATAATAGCAATAATCTACAAAGCAAGTGATGCACAATGCAATTGCTCACCACCCGACAACCGATACCCAGACAGTCCCCCAGCAGCGATCGCTGCTCCCTGGCCAACCCCCCCTCAGTTTCCATACTGCCCATGACGCCGTATGGTATGGAATAGCCCTTGGGGCAGTTTGCATCAACTATTCTGGCTGTGCCCCCTCCCAGCTTCTTGTGCACCTGGCAGAGCATGGGAAGCTGAAAAGTCCTTGCCTAGCATAAGCAGTACTTAGCAACAACTAAAACATCAGTGTGTTATCAACATTCTTCTCCTACTAAATCCAAACCACAGCACTATGCCTGCTGCTAGGACGAAAATTAACTCTATCCCAGCTGAAACCAGGACAAAGAGTTACTATTTTAAAAAACTAAATTCAACTCCATCTCTGTCCAAGAATATGGTTTATTTTTTATGAAAACTTTATCTTTGTCTCCTTGAGACACAACAACAGAAGCAACTATCCTGATTGTGCAGAACTAATTTTCTTTTCAGCCTCACTAACGTATGTGTAGTGGTTCCTCTCCATTTTATAGCTCTCCCATTTTGAAAACTTGCTTATTCTAGAGATAGCTTTCCAGTGCATCTATGTACCATAACAAGAAATTTTTTACATGCAAATAACAAATTTCATTCCATGTGTTGTAAGCATGGTTTAGAAATATTAGAGATTCATATACAGAAGTCTAGTCAATCCTGAACGAGAGGCTGGCAAGCACAAAGAGTAACAGCTAGACAGCACCCTAATTTTAAATGACTCGGGCAATTTCCTGGGATCTTTATTCAGCACAGGCAATCAGGTGTTCGGTTTTATGTCTCATCCAAAAAATACTACTTCCCATAGCAGAGCACTGTTCTAATACAGCATTGAGATATTGGCTGAAAAATGCCTTAAAGAGAAGAGTATTGCATATTGAAGAAGTCACCCACGTCTGTTAAAGAATAGTCTTAATTTTCTCAGAAGTGCTGGGCTAGTCTTTTTGAAATAAGTATAGTCCCTTTGCTAGGACTTGTCATGAATGTTGGATGTCCAGCTGAAAGTATTTATGGCTTCATTTGCAGAAAATGTTAATCATCAAGGTGTGCTCCATGATTTTAACATCTCCATAGCCAAGTGTAAGTGATCACTGAAATTTTAATTAAGACTTTCTCTGAAGTTGACTTACAGTTTCCCACAAAATGAGCTGGATCATAAGTGTGAGCAGTCATAAACTTAAGGCTGAGCTCTATATTTTAAGCTCATCTCTGTCAGAGATGTTCTGTCAATAAATGTTCTCAGGAAGATCTGTATTAAACAATGGGGTTTTGTTCTTTTGTCAGCTTCCTCTTTTCAGACTACCTGAAGAAACACAACTCCAGTTAGCGATGTAAACCAGAGGCTTAGCTCATTCATTCTGCTAACTATATTTTCTCTTTGTAAATTATAGACATGCTAACCTATTTAAAACATAACTCAGGTGGCTGGTGAACCACAGCGCCTGCCAGCTCCTCAAATAAAGAGGATCCACTTACTCATCTGCTCTGTCTCCATCTGCCTGCTAAATTTGGATTGACTGCTCACTGTCCAAACTCGTAGTGTAAGGATCTGTTTGAGAAGAATTCCTCTGAACACTTTTTTTTTTTTTCCTTTTCCTCTACATTACCCTCTCCTTTTGTAAAACAGGTTTGTTGTTTTGCGCTAATGTGACATGATGTAAGACGAACTGTCACCACATGCCAGAAATTAGAAAGAAAATATTTTTTCAGACCAGAATTCCTTATGTGAATTTTATTTCCTTCAGGTTTTAGCAGATTAGGTATTGAATTGTTCAACTACAGCCTATGGATATTTAATAGCCAGAACATTTCTCCTGTTGTGAATTACAGACACATTTGACTTGTCCAACAAGGCCCTGAACATATTGTTTCAGGCCTTATCTATTTCATGGGAATCTTGTAAATATCGATTGATGAAATCCCACAGAAATCTCTTTTCACAAACCTGCTTTTTTTAAAAAAAAAATACTAAAAGAGACTAGTCATTATCCTTTCCATCCAGTCCCATGTACAGATACTGGATGATTGTCAGGTGATGTAAATCAGCATAGAGCCACTGCCTTCAATAGACCAACATTCATTTTCACTTCCAGATAATCTCACTTGACTTAAAATTGTTCTATCTTTGAAAATTTTGAGAGTTTGCTACTTATAAGAGTAACTTGAACCATATTTTCCTCTTAGTTTTATCAGTGTATATCTGCAGTAAACATTAGTCAAATCCATGAAATTACTTCAGTGAAAATTATGAGTATCAGAGGAGAATCAAGTTTACTATAATTACACAGGAATTTCCTTCAGGTGGACAAAAGGCTGCCCCTTTCTGTGTGGAAAACTGAAGTTGTGCAAAATTGTAGCAAGATTAAGAATCATATTAATTTTACCCAACTTTAGCCATCTACAGGGAAGGGCAATTAACCTCAATAATCATCTCAGATATCTGTCTACATGCAGATAAATCACTCTTTGGAAGTGCTTTCTCTTTCTATAGACTACCAAAGCAGTCTATACTCAAAGCATAGATTAGATATGTAATGTTGTGTGGCTAACGTTAGGTGAGATGAATCCAACCTTGGGATGAAAATCAAAACAAACAAACAAACAAACAAAGAGAAAAATCCACTGTTACCATGTAAAAATACAATCAGGAAGTATTTTGTGTTTTCTTTTACATTAGACACTCTTCCTCTTTTACAAAAAGGTTTAAGATAATTCACTGATATAACTACAATGTTTAGAATTTGGAGACAATTTTTGAAGGACTTGAACAGAAGGTGGGTTGAGAGATCATGAGTAGGCAACAGATACTCAGTATAGTGAAATATATGAATAGTATGGAATATAAAGTATTCCCCTTTCAGTAAACCAGTTGTTGTTGTTGGGTTTTTGGGGTTTTTTTTTGTTTCTTTGTTGCATGAACTACACACATTCTAAACCGAAAATGGTCAAATGAAAAATTCTCATATCAAGTTCACAGGGTGTAACACTCTTCCTGAAGAGTCACAGAGAGAAAATATACCTTAACACAACGTATGATAAAGGAGGGGAATTTATTTATTTATTTATTTTCACTAATAATATGGGCATCAGGAGGTTTGAATAATGTAGCTAAATGCTGGCATTTACTTTGGGCAAGTTAAATAGTTCCCAGCGCTGCACTGACTATATCAATTAGTTCTCCACAACCTACAGTACAAGCCAGTAAATTGTTTTCATGCAGCTAATTGAGTCATATCCAGGGATGGAATTACTTTGACCAAAAGTGGTGCTTTCAAATGTACAATTTGCCTCATCTTAAAATAGGTCCAAATATGTGAGAAAAATTGTATCTTTGCAGTGCCTACTTTTCTTTGCTGACTGTAAGGGGAGCCTAAACTGTCTAGCTCAGAAGTATCTGCTCAATGCAGATACTTAAAATTAAGTGAAATTAGTCACATCCCCAATTTCTTTGGAAAATCAGCTTTGAATCCTAACTATCAAAGCTATAAAAAGTCAAATGGAAATCATTAGGGAAGGAAAAGGAGGAAGTGAATGCCAGAAAAGTTGTGGGAGGACGTTGCTTGTGACTGCTTGGAACTACAGCTTTTAGGAGACCTTAAAAAACAAAAGTCTAAGTGTTATTTATTTGGGGAGAGACAGAAATCCTTTAAGGATGAGAGAGGCAGAGCATGAAAGTTGGGGTAAGAAAACTTTGTTCATCAACAAAAAATTATTTACCCAGGAGATTATGGATTCTGTGGGGTAACCTTGAAGGTCATTCTTTTATATCATTTATGTGTATATTTATTTATTTACTGTAGTGAAAAGTATTTTAATTGAAAATGGATCCTAAAAGGTCTTCCCTCATATATTTTCTTTTTTAATTTTGAATGTATTCATCCAAAAGAATACAAGCATTTAAAAATGCAGTTTCTTTTCCCTGCAGTTGGGGTAAATTAAAAAGTGGAAGACTGAAAAAATGCCAAGAAAATGTAAATTTAATGATTTATGTGTTTATTTGTATGTGTGTTTGATGGAAATTACTTTTTCCTTCTTTTTCTTTTTCCCTTTTAATAACTTCTTTCTTTTTTTTTTTTTTTTTTGGCATTTTAAGGCTAATCTAGTTAAGTAAGAAAGCAATTGGTTCTGAAAAAAAGTATGAAGTAAAGGGACCATGTAGTTTATGTTGTAATTACAAAGTTTCAACTTTGATTAATTTATAGTCATGAGCAAGCAAACAAAATGGGAAGATGAAAACCTAAGAAAAAATAAACCAGGAATTGTGCTTTGCAGTTGTGGCTCAAGCGTCTTGAAAATTAGCAACACTTGCTATTTAAAAAAAAGCTGTTGCAAAACTTGTGTCAGTGTAAATGTCATTGATAGATTTATATTTCCTGAAAAAGAAACCATAGCAGGACAGGCTGAGTTTCTGCTGTGGATTTGAAAAGACGAAAATCACTCTAATGCTCGGGTTTATATTTTTTATTCATGAAAATATTGTGTATGGAAAACCAGCAGAAGACTATGTAGAAGGACAAAAGTGTGAGGAGTAAGTGAACAATCTAGACAAGTTCCTAGAACCAAATGCTAGAGAAATTGGTTAGAAAAAAAGTGTGGCTTTTTTTTATTATTTTGTTTTTTTGTTTGTTCTCCTCTTAGAAGAGGGATATTATTTAAACACTGTAGAAATTTGAAAAAAATTCAATAGCTCCACCCCACCATCAGTCCTAAATGTCATTCTATAAATAGCCAATGCAGGATGAAAAAGCTACCAGACAAGAATTTCTGGCAAAAATCAAAGAATACCATAATTTACGTCCAAGTCAATGAAGAAATCTCATCACAAAAGGCAGAATCTGCAGATGAAATCTATAGGCCAAAAACTTCTTTAATTTCAAAGAGTCAGTTCGCACCATGTACAATAACAGCAAATGAAACCTGAATAGGTCCACTACAGAACTGTTACACAAATTAATTAAAAAAATAAGGTGCTAGTTCTTCACAGTCTCAAGCTACTTGGTATGGTCTTAACTATAAGTGTTTAGAAGTGGTCTTCTGAAAAAATGTGATATTTCTCGAAACCTGAAACTGGAAAAGACCTGCCGCCTCACTCTGAGCTATTAGACATGGGTAACAAGATTGTTATAGGTCTATAACACAGAGAATGCGTCATGCTCCATCTTAAAAATATTTCAGTTTGGTGGGTATTTTTGCCATGTCTACTTTATGACTTTCACAGAAAATATAGGCATTATGCAGAAATGTGTCAATTTTGCACACAAAATTTTGCAGAAATAGTTAAAATGTGTACAGAATCAAGGCTCAGAAGTGTAAGCAAGTCAGCTAGCCTCTCTTTTGTGTCCTAAGGTTCAACTCCACCAGTGTCATTCCTAAGAAACATGTTGTTGAAGTCTTCTAATCCTGGCTACCTCACAACTTTTCCAGCCAAACTATTCCATATTGCTTCAACATGTGAAAATTTTGATAAGATTTTCCTTGAATCCACCCTGACTCTTTCTCCATACAGTTTAAATCCATTAATTTGTCCTAGTGGTTATGGACTTGGAAAATAAACTTCTCCCAATTTTTTAGCAGGCATCTATATATTTGAAGGATGTTGTCAGTTACGCTGGCATTCTTCTCTACTTTAGCAAAATGACCCCAATTATTTTGATCTTTCCTCATAGCTTGTTTCTGGACCTCTGATCACTGTTTGCTTTCCTGTGTGCACTTTCCACTTCTATCTCTGAAACACAGCACTCAGAATTGGACACCATGCTTTAGCTAAGGCCTTATCATGAAAACCAGAGGATTAATTCATGTATCTCACAGGCTACATTTATGTTTATATATCCCAGTATGGTGTTTGCCATTTCATCTGTCATCTTTTGTTTCAATTGTATGTCAAAACATCTCACTTAAATAATGGAAAAAACACTTTAGTCTTATTTCTATATTTTTTTTTTTTCCTGCCTCCTGATAGTTGTCCTGGAGCAAGTTACTTTATTTTTCTGTGCCTCATTTTTGTCATTTTGAAATTGGGATTACTGACACTAAGATCTTTGTAGTTCTTTGAAATCTAGGGTTAACCGTTACAATATGTGAGGTAAAGATTAGTATTTTAGATTACTGACAACATTTTAGCACAAAGTTTTACTGTTGTCAATTCATTATTTTCCCACACTAAACTGTTTATAAGTTTTAGGGAAGTATGAAAATTTCAAATCTTTTTAGCATATATATACATTACAGCTTTCGAAAATCCTGCTTTATAATGACCAGTGTTCTTTGCTGATTACCCAAAACCACTAAATGACTACTTGCTTAGATTCCAGTCTAAGATTTATCAAAAACGTAACGTTGATTTTGTTGTGCTGTTGGAATTAATATCCTAAATGCCCCCATTTTTGCAATAGTCAATTTTTGTACTCTCTACCACTAAAATCCAATGATTGAAGAATCTATGAGCCTGGGCCAAATGTGTGTATGAAGGCCTCTTAGGAACCAGAATGGACTCAATACTGTTGGGATTCATCAGCAGAATGCATTAAGCAGAGGAATAGCATTTTAATGACAATAAAAACATAGTTTACATGTCCATTACACACTGAATTAAGTTGGAAAAAAAATTACTACATTCTTATTTCATTATTCTTACACGCTACCAAGAAGAAAAATAAAAAGCTACACACAAGTATTTTAGTGTCCCTTTTGAAAACTTAACAGCTAATTGGAGCATGAATATTAATTTAGAAAGTTATGTCCAGGAAGCTGCCTGGACATCTCCTGAAGGCAATGCTTGTTCCTTAAAATCAATGTTAAAAGCATTTAGTATTACAAGGGGATGCCAAGCAAACTTAAGAAAGTCAGCAATAATAAATCAACACTGTTAATGTGTAAAGATATCATAATTTAGAACCTGTCTTGTCTTTGCTGGTTCTGCCAGCCACCCTACAAGCATTGTGGCAGAAGTCCTAACATTAGCTTTCTGCTGCCTGTTTCCAGTAAGGTTCTGCAGTCAACCAATGACCACAACTACTGCTGCACTACTAACTGTGCTCATTGTCCTGAGTTTAGGTAAGTCCAGCATACGTGCCTGACTATTACGTGAAATACAGAACTAAAGGGAGCCTGTGGACTCCTCACTATGGATACCACATCATACTTCTCCCAGTTTGATCATAATATTTGTATTCCATTGCCTGATCTCCTTAACTAAGCTGATATTTCTGATAACTTTTAATTACCTCTAAGCCTCGGTCATATTCAAAAGCAGTACCTATTCACATAAGGTTTCCACACAACACATCAGTGAAATATTCAAAAGCGAACTAATGATGACAGCAAATGCCAAACGACAGCATTTAAAAAGCTAAGCCTAGAGCTTGTATCCCAGTCACCACGACAGCTTTTCCCTTACCTTATCGCAGCTCCCCTATGCAGCTTTCCCAGGAGATGAACTCAAGAAGAGCATCTCCTTTCCTCCTTACTGGCTAGCGTAGTTCTTTTTTATCTTTTCTTGGAGAGACTTGCCCACCTCTGAAGTCACCCCTAGCCTTTCAAAATCCTACAGACTAACACATATGCAGATAAAAGCCTGTCTTCTGAGGGTACTCCGTTATGTTCACATGGCACTTCCTCTTCCCTGGGGTCTCTCTCTCTCCCCCTCTTGCTGCAGCTCAGAGCTGTCCTTTCCCCACTTCAACGAGAGTTTAATAGCAAGCGCCCAGCTCCGCAGAGCTTCAGGCCACAGTATGCATATCTGTTTGAACCGCTAACAACTATTTTTTCCTATACATTAGCATGGAAGCAAACTCACTGTTTATGCACCAAGATCTTAAGCACCAGCTGAGCAAAATTATGCACAGATTGAGCAAAAGGCTCTAGCTATCATTTTTAGTGTGCAGAGATGTTGATAATATCTCTCTGGCAGGAAACGGCCATAATCACTGATCACCAAACCTCTTACTCTGATTTTAAGAGTGGGAAAGAGAAGGCAATTTTAGTTTTAGCTGTTCTGATGATTCAGAGCAGGAGGCATACTGGAAGATGGTTTAGAAATGGTGCACTGAACGCTAATCTTCAGCACAACAGTTTCTGATACTGATGGACTTCACTTCAAGGTTGTGAAATGATTCTGCTGGGGATATAAGATGCCACAAGCCAGAATATTGTCCAAATCAACCAATTACTTGAGACAGTGAAGCAAATCTTCCAGGCCAAACAAAGAGATAACTTTTCATCTGAAATTTTAAGCCTTATATCAAAAAGGTGAACAAACAATTTAAAAAAAAAAAAATCTTGAGATAATATTTTTATAGGAAGGATGTGATCTCCTGTGGTTTCTAAGACTCATTGATCTGGAAAAGTACAGTCATGAAGTTTGAAAAGACTTTTATGAAAACTCTCGGAGTATGATCCATAAGTTAGGTTATGTGAGTAGTGAAAAATGAAGACACTGGCCTGAATTAAGGAAATCCATGTGTAAGGGTTTATTTGCAATCAAATTTCTGGATATATCGAATACAAATAGAAGCTGTGTAATTTACAGGTGGACTCTTATTATACTGTGGTCTGATTACAGTCAATGCCTGAAATAATTTCTGCATTCTCAGTTAATATGAGCAGACTGTGAATAGTTTTGTTTCACTTTTATGTTATATACATTATCTAGTGATAAATTTTACTGTATGTCTTCATTTCAATGACAGTTTCAAAACAGTATTCTTCTTTTTTTCTTTCTATCTTTTTTCAGGTTAACACAAATGTTTCATATGTGTTTCTTCTTTTTGTTGTCATCTGTGATGGACAAGATTAACCTCTAATAAATTCATAAACCAACAAAAGTATTAAGGGAAAAATGTATCACTAAGTAGAAAGCATGTTCATTCCCCTAAATCATGTCACATATAAATCTTACTTTCTGTACTAAAGACATAATTTTTTTTTTTTTTTTTTTTTTTAAAGGATATATACAAGGATCATGTACAAGAGTGGAATTTGTGAAACCTGCAGCGAGGAAATATATCTGTAATTATTAGGTAAATGAGTAGATAGATGTTACAATGTAGTCTGCGGTCTATCTATAACATTGAAAACTCAGTTTAAAAATAGGCAGTGAAATCCTACTCCTTATGAAGTGCATTGCATCAGGTAGAAAATAGGAAATGAGATTTTAGCTAAAATTTTCTGGTTTCCCCTGAAGTGCTAGGAATCCATAGATGAAGGTTTTGCAACACACAGAAATGTATTGTCTATGAACTCCACCATGATCTGGAAGGCAACTGCAAAGTCACTGAATTCCTTGCTTTTGTCACCATTTAATAAGAGGCTCTGTTACACAGGACTGGAGCTTGTTATTTGTGGGATTTCACTAATACAAGAATACCTTTAGAGGAAATATCAGCTGTTGTTGCAAGATGTCCAGTGACATGCTGTTCGTATTACACCAAATCTTTCTGTACATATATATACACATACTTTCATACAGCAATAAAGCACATTGATTTTTGTTGTCACTAGCATGTTTTCTGTGTACTGCTGATTCATTTTACCTCTTTAGAAAGAAATTTTCTGAAGTACGTCTTCATGAAGTGAGTAGCCTGGGCTTGCATTATTGTATGGGAAATGGTGCGGGCAATTCATCCTCAGTCTCCGTCTTCACACTTCACCAAGATTTATTAATTAATAAGGATGTATATTCCACAGAGGGCCAAGAGGACTCTAGCTCCCCATTAGCAGTAGCTTGTAGAGGCTCACGTTCCCTGTTACATTACAAGGGCGATGCTGTATGCCTGCTTTGTCCTCTCATCAGATTGTGGCTGTGTCCAATCCTGACTGCTATTTCTGCTGTAATTGCAAACAGTTTGATTTCTCAAACAATCTCAGCTCTTGCTATGCTCCCCTGGTCCTCTTATGGAAAAATAATTTGTTTTTCTTTCTCTGCCTGCAGATTCCGTAAACATCAGATCGCATTTTGAAGTGTCCCCTCCACCCCCCACTCACTATTTATGGAGCCTGTGGTGACTGATAGGATCACGAGGTGTGTGTTATTGGCAGAATGTTTTAATAGGCAGGGAGTTTTAAGGCTCAGACACAAACTCCCTGAGCAACTTCAACCCATCACTTAGTCTTCCCTATGCTCCAGTTGAAGAAAGAGTAATCTTATCTTCCTTTAAAATGTTATGAGATGTTCACTTAGTACTGTGCTATTTGAGCACCTATGTGACCTTTGGGTGGATTGTTATTGTCCCCATTGTCTATTTGTTTTATTTATGTTTTTAAATAAATACCTAAATCATAAGAAATCTTCCTAGATTCCTAGATTCTGTTTCCATTACAGACCTATATACAACATAACTCTAGTATTAAGGGTTATGCATTTCTACACAATGCCAAGGAATTGTCTGCAAAATTATGAATTATTCGATAAGCTTAGCCACTTAATTTTTATACTGTTGATAACATTTTTGTTGTGTCTTTTTAATTAAAATGAGGGAGGGGAATAATAAAAAAGATGTCCTTTGCTTATAGGAAATGCCTATTTTAGCATGTGTTTTCCTGTCAGCCTTTTGCAAGAGTTGTCCTTGACGCCAAATGCCAAAACATCTTTTCTATATAAATTATTAAGAAAGAGCATTGCATATATTTTGCACCAGATAAATTATGCACCCATTTTAATCTAGATGAGAAATAAGGAATTCCTATTCCACCGCACATCTGAATTTTGTATGGAATTTTGCACATACTGTGATGTTGGGCCCAATATTTTATGCATCAGCTTATCTCATGTTTTCTTTATAAACTGCAGGGAATCTGCACACTGAGTTATGTGTTTTATAAAAGAGCAGAAAGAATCCAAAATTAAAATAATGTAATCAAACAAGGTGGGGGGTTTTGTTGTTTGGCTTTTTTCCCCCCTTTTCGTGCTTCTTCATTCCCCCTGTACGTTTTCTGATTCTATTTTGGATCATTTTGAATCTGTTCAGTCACATGCAATTTCACAAATTAATTTCTCAGTAAGAGGTTGAAGAAACAAAAAATCCAATGTACCAAATCTGATAATTTAAATGCTGATCTGCTCTCCAGCCACAAACTTTTGCTCATTTGAAGTAAAGTCAAGCTAACTTTTTTTTTTTTTTTTTTTGATGTGTTGAATAATGCGGTTACCTTATTAATTTTCACCATGTTTTTGGCCCTGCCAAGATTGCCTCTAGCAAAGGATATTGATAGGAAAAGATGAGAAACATAAAAGGTTAACACAGAAGGGCAGATAAACAAATAGGGTTTGATCCAAAGCCTGTTTGAGTCAATGAGAGATTTCTCCATTGACTTCAGGAGACTTTGGATCTGACCCATCGGGCATTTACGTATCGATACAGTGAAATGCTGAGCAGCTCCTATGAAATGTCAGTTGTCCTCAGCTCCCATCTGTGTCAGAAAGAGTTAAGGTGGTTCAGTGCCCTGGAGATTTGGAGTATTTAAAAGTTAATAACTAAGTATACGGCTGAAAGAGGACAAGGGGACAGAGACCGCATACTTTACTTACAGCTTCTGAGAAATCCTGTTAAAGTCAATCAGATCAAGCAGGCACAACTGCTTTGGTGAATTAAGCAGAAAGTGAAGAAAGAGGCACAGGGAGATAGCAGATGAAGTAGAGGAGGGAAAAGACAGCAAAAACCAAACCAAGTTTAACAGGAGAGTGGAGAATGGAGGAAAACTTAGAAGAGAGCTGACATTAAACACGAAGTAGGAGGATGAATACTTGGGTTTTGTCTATTGTTGCCTCCTTACACCACTTAATATACAATGGGAGTTAAAACTATTATTTTATTTTTTCACTCTCTTTTTAGCACTATTTAGTTTTTACTTCTGATTTTGAACAAGCCCTAAAATTGCATAAGGTCTTTGGGACATTTACAACCTTCTATTTCACACACCACTCCTGGGATCTTCCCTAGAGGCTATATTTGAGAGGCAAATGAATTTTGTTCACAGCTGGTGGCATGATATGAAGACTCTTCTTTCCTTTGCAAATTTAACCCTTTACTATATATATTTTGTTCTATTCTTTTTGCTACTGTGTCAGAAATGCTTTCCATTTCTGAGATGTGGGTTTTATAGAGATACAACTTCACAAAACTGATGTATTATTAACAGACCACTAGCAAAATGGGAAATGCTGGGGAAAGGTAGAAGACCTGGTTTGCGTTAAGTTACATCTTGTAGGTCACTAATCCTAAAAAGAGTCAAGATTCATGGATTCTCATAAATCACACTAGAAGGGACCTCCAGAGGTCATATAGTCCATCTGCCTGACTAAAGGCAGGGTCAAAAATTTCTAAACTGTGTTATAATCCTGCTCATGTAGACAAAAAAGAGACACATTTTATATTTTATAAAAAACTAAAATAAGCCCATCAAGCCAGCAACTTTTTTTTATAATAAATAAAAACCAGTTGAATGTGACTGTACAAGTATTTAAAAGAATAGCAATAAGAAAATAATCACAACTATTGAATTTTGACTGAATAAATTATTTTACTACAGTGTCAGCTCTCCTAGCAACATCCTGACATGCTGCATGTGATATTTTAACCTTTTATTCATAAGCTTTTGTGATGTGGAAAATAGTATTGCTTTTGTGTTCTTCGAGGCTAAAAGTCATTCTTTTTCGCTGGGCCAAAGTAAGGTCTATGTGCCTCTTATGCTACATGGAATTCATGAGAAAAATATCAACACTTTGAAATTTACCTTAAATTGTGCATTGTTTTTGTTTATATTATATTGCCAATGTCTAAGTATAAAAGTCAAAAGAAGCGTGAGAAATAAAAGAGGCTGCTGAGCTGATATTTCTTTTGGGAACTGAGAAAAGAAAATAATCCTGAGACTCTGATATGAATGACATTTCCAGCCTTAAAGAAAGAAAGAAATATGAAAATAATTTCACAATGTTTCTCTACATTTTTCAAGTCTTCTCAAAAACAGATTTAGCAAAATAATGAAAAAAAATAAAATAAGCAAAAGAACTTTCTCCTCCTGATTTCAAAATACTGCAGTGAACAAGGATATAAAATACAGTTCACTAAGACTTCAGAGAAGACATTCTTCACTGCAAATATTTGAAGATCAAATCGATTTCAAGGAAGTTTTATTTTAAAAAATATATTTCATTATAAGTGAAGTTTCTTCCAAAATTCATATTAACTATTAAGATATTTTAGGGACAGGGTAAAATTTTCACAAGTAGCCATGGCTGAGACCATCTGATGATTGGTGAGTTCAACAGTACATCATTAAAGATGGGGTTTTTTTCAACTGATTTCATAGTCTGAATACTTTAAAGTAGTTATGGATGTTCCCTCTATAGCTATTAATGAGATAAAAACCTGGAAAGGAAAATTCAATGACTGATGGAGGAAATAAAATAAATCATAGTCTGGACTTAGCTTTCTTCTTTCTTTCTGCCTTTCTCTTTCCCTTTCTCTTCCTTTTTCTCTTCCTTTCTCAAGATCTTTCTCCTTCTCATCCTCTTCCTCTGTCTGTCTTTATTCCTCTTTCTGTCTCCCTCTTTTCACTATGAAGGGAATATACATGACAATACTTAGATTACGTGCCTAGCATTCAAACTAATAAAGGTCTGGTAAAGGCCCCTTGGGTTCTTAAGCAGTATCATAAAGTTAACAGAGAAAATACCGATCTTTTGGCTCTGCCATGGTATAAACTGGCACTATTCTTATTCATCAGAATTTGTTGTTGATGGTGTGTGCGTGTGTGTGTGTGTGTGTGTATATATAAAATCTACTCAAGACTCAACACTGGGGATCATAAGACACTGGTCATGCTATTATTATCTAGTGGGATTTCTTTTCCATATAAGAAATCAGCCTGAAAATGATTTATTCCAACTATTTGGCAAATGATTATATTAAAGAAACATTCGCAATTAATTCAAGGAGCAAAAACTTTAGGAAGAACATATTACAAGTAAGCTCAGGACAGTATTTAAAAAAGCTGATTTCAATGATATTTGGGTTTATGTTTAGCAGATACAGTGTTTTAGCAGATATGGATGTGTTAACTCACTTGTTGTATGTTGATATATTATCAAAGGGTGTGCTTATGCTGTTTTTACTCAGGAGGTTGACACTGTTCCTGGAAAGGGAATTGAACTCTTTAATTTTCCCTAAAGAACCTTATGTTTGCTCCTCCTTACTCAACAAGCTGGAACAACAAATTTTTCCTGGCTTTTCCTTTTTTTAAAAAAATGACAGCAAAAGCCATCCAGAGACTGTCTTTCTGAAGCATGTTCCCATAGCTGTGCTTCTGGCTGCTTAGAAGCAGACCTCAGCTGAGTGCTGGTCTGTTACTGTTGTACTTGCTGCTTCCTGTGCATCCACTTTATGTGCTATCTGTGTTGTCTAAGGAGGTCTGATATGGAGGTCATTATGACATCTCTGCCTGAGAGGCATTAAGGAATCCATTTTAAGTCAGTAAAGAACCTTTGTTATCATTGTTCTGCAGTATGATTAATAATTTTGATGTCTCTTCCCCCCCCACCGCTTCCCATACTTTATGTTAGTATGAAACCTTGACCTTGCAGTGAAAGATAATAACAGAACATATCTGTGGTATCCATGTGATTAATACAGCAGTCCAGGAGTCACAAGGAGACTTATGGAATGCAACTAAGATGCTTGAATACACCAATGATCTCTTTGCGTTGTTCACCTTCTTACTAAATAATTTATCAGCTTAATGATAATGACATTCAAATATCATAATTACAGCCAACTCTTTAAAAAACATCAATTCAAAAGCTGAAAATGTAGCAGTTCTTTCTTTCTCCTTCCCTCCGCACTTTCCACCATTAGCTATTAATGCCAAAATATGGTCTTTATTCATTCTACTGACATAATATAAAACCAACGTAGATTTCCCATTTTTCATAAAATTTCCATCCGCACTATTAGTTTCACTGATAGCAGGCTGGGAAATGTTGTTAGGCTACAAGATGGACGACACTGCAAAACCTCAGCATGTTAAGAAGCCATAAAATTTTATTCAGTTCATTTACTGCTACAGTCCAGTAACCCTATAGTAACAGTGTGCTATTTTTATTGTGTATTTATTTAAAGGTTGAATATTCCCTCTACTGGGCCATCTAACCAAATTACTCTGGTTTCCTAATGAACTCTTTTGTAGGAAGTCAAGGGAGTGCATCTGACCCATGGGTCCTCTTCCTTTCAGATATTCTTGGGAGAATAGTCTGTTGTTCCATAAAAGAAGAGTTAAAAAAAAAAAAAAAAAAAAAAAAAAAGGAAAAAAAAGTACAAAGCAACAAGCCATGAAGGAAAAAAGTTTGCCTTGAGGAGGAATGTAAGGATAGGATCACTGAGTCTGTAAAAGAAAAATTAAGGCTTTTACTGAGATGTATAGAGACACTATTCTCACGGGCAAAATATCTCCACCCTTTTATAGTGGTATCTTGAACCCATTTTAGCAAGTGTGAAGACCCCGTTCATCTCACTAGATGCACGCTTCTGTCTTATAAACAAATTGGTTAAAATCCTGTAATTTCAGGTAGCTGCTGAAAACTAAGTATTAATAACAAAATTTGTTTATATTTAGTAGCTCAGGAAAATGGCCCAAAAAGAAAAAAAAAAAAAAAAAAAAGACCTAAATCCTATTACTTTCAAACCACCCTGTGTGCAAATCAGTCCTGATTGTTTGTTTGTTTGTTTGTTTTAATGTATTTATTTATTCATTTGTATTACGTTCTCTGTAAAGCCTTTTGTCAATAAATAATGTTGAAGAACCTTTCAACATGTGGTTAGGGATTAGAGAGCACAGCCACCAAAACAAAAAATAAAAGGTTCCTGTTCTTTAAGCCCTGCAAAATAGATATGACATTTAAGGCAGGTGACAACGGGTAAATGTGGCTAACAGCTGGAAGGAGCACCAAGCAAGAGGGCAATGTTTAGAAACAGCATGGTGACCGGTGGTCACAAGATGAAAGCTGCCTAACGTTGCTGAATTTCTTGTAAAGACCCCAGCAGACAGGAACTTCAGAGCTTTCTCTAGGACACTAATGAATTCCAAAAGCATTGTGTAATTTGGCACAAAATGTTATTCATCCAACAGGCCCATGTCAGAGAGATCTGTACTATTGGGTACATGCGATACCAGTTGACTAATCAGGCCAAGGCACACGCCAAAAAAAAATGTTCCGCAATCACCTGTGCTATTAAATTGTCTAGTGAGGTTTATCTACTGCTCTGTCAGACTTCATTCTGACACAGTCTGGGTTTATTACGGTTTTGGGCTAATGGGTAGTCTGGATGCAGCTGGTTTGTTTTGAGATATATTAATATCTGTGAGTGCAAGCTAGGTTGCACTAGAAAGTGGTTCCCTTCTGATTTCATGTACTAGCATAGCTGTAGTCTCAATTTCCTAGTGTGTTAAAAAGAAGGCAGGGTGCCTGCTGACTTGGGTCACTAATGTCACACTGGTGAAGTGAGGAGATAAAAGAATTGCACAACAGAAGCTGCTCTTGTCAATGAAAGTGAGATTCTTCTTAAAGATAGCCATGTGAAAACAGGGTGTCTAGGTTACTTTGTTTATCTGGGCTCCCTGTTCAGCCAAAAAGAGGCATATCTAGAGAGAAATTCATTCCAACAATCAGTCATTTATCTTGCAACAGGCTAAATTGCCCTCTGGAAGTGCCTCATGTCTCTTTCTGCTGACTGCAGAAAGAACCTAGGTGACTATTTGAAACTGGATGCCTAGCTTCCAGATGGCTATATTTACATGAGATGATCTTAATGCATGACTAGAAGTTGCCAACTATACCTAAGTAATGAGGAAGAATCTGTTTAACATAGAATAAAGTAGATGTTCATAAATTAATTATGAGAGCCTCATAAGGACCAGGCACAGCTGTGCCTACCAAGGCAAATCCTTAGCTGAAGAAGGTGGCAAGCTGCCTTTTAAAAATTCCTGCCCATATGAGCAAGCAGGACCCAACCTAAGATGTTAATAACATGCTGTATGCAATCTGTGGTTCAGGAAGTCCCAATACCACTGACTACTGGAAACTGAAAATATAGCAGGGGACAAATAACTTCATACTTTCAATATATCTCATATTCTTTCAATAGGCACCTACAACCTAGGTCAGAAGCTAGGTAAAAAGTCAGATGGTTTGTATGGACTTTCTTATATACACACTCCAATATATTAAAAAACCCTACAAAACAACCACCCCACAAAATAACCACCCCAAAACACGTTAAAGACTCTCTTCACAATTCTCCAGCTTGAGAATTTTCTCTTCCATGTTGCACAAGCCATAAATTCCTCCCAGGAGCTGCAATGAAGTATATTTTTAATAAAGATATCGGATTTTGTTCTAATAATTTCCAGCAACGAGTCCACTACCTTTCCTTGTGAACTGTTCTACCTTTTGAGTTGTTCAGAAAATAATGTCTATTTTACAGGCAGTTGTGGCATTTCAATATAGATTTTCATTTCAAGTCAAGACACAAAGAAGAAAGATAAGTTGACATTTGAAATTCTGGCTCTAAATACTATAAAATCTTTTTTAAAAAAAAAAGATCGAAATGTTGAGGTTTTACACTGATTAACTGCTTGAATTTTATACTGAAGCACCATAGTAGCATAATCAAAAATAGTTACAAAAAGTTAGACTGAGTGTATATAATAATTAATTCTAGATTATTGTAAATGTTATTTTAATTAACATTAATATAACAGAAAAGTCTAAACATAAGTACTTTAAAATGTTATGTAAAAAGGAATATTTTTACTTTTTCAAAATGAGATAGTTTAAGATTATGAAAGAAAACTAAATTCAAAAATATGCAATGAGAGGTTTTTTCCCTGGCAAAAATTTGTTGGAATGACACATTCCTGCAAAACATTTAAGTTTGACTATTCCAACATTTTCTTCTGTAGAACTGTTATGTCTTTTTTGTTAGTCCTGCTGATTTTCCTCAGATTTTGAATAGTGTTATGAACACTTTTAATGACATACTGTACACTGAAAACCCTCTCAACACTTTCTTCTGAGTATGAGATTTTGTCGTGAGCAAAGTTTCTTTTTGGGGTGAAAGAGGGGAGGCTGTATAAAGAAGAGGAAACACAAAATGCAGAAGCAAAATAATAGTAATAATAAGAAATAAAATATAAACCCACCAGCATCATCTCATTCTCTTGAACCCTAATTGTCTTAGAAACAAAATCTAGAGACTCACTTCTGCTACAACTGGGAAGATGATGACTACAGCTAGTACTATGAAGATACTTATTTCTACTAGAAATGGAATGAATCAGACTGATAAAAGCATACAGAGCTTGTTCCCCACTACCCGGCCAAAATAGAAAGGGAGCAAGATGAGTCCGTTTACATTAGGGTAAAAGGTTTTGAATGTATTTATTCCAAAGATCTGTGTTAAAGACCAAGAGGTCATGAGGAATATGCCAGAGACATTTCCCAAGGGACAGGGAACATATATTAAAATGAAAAGAGAAATATCTACAAATTAATCAAACAGTGACTATGGGTGCTTTCAGCGTCTTTAACAATGGTTGGGGAACATTTAAGAATCGATATGTGTAGTAAACAATAGTCTCTTATAACAAAATGTCACACAGGCTTCCCAGAATGGCTAATATCAAGATCCAAACTACTTTACTGACCAAAGGAAAATGAAGCAAATTCAAATAAGTAAACCAAACTGTGTGAATTACTGTGATTGAACACAGAATTTTTGAAAGGGACAATTTCCGCAATCGAGAAGCAGGGCCCTGCTTTTCACAAGAAAGGAATACAAGACACCTTTTGGTGCAGCCCTTTCAGACACAAAGAACTTCACGGGATTGTGAGGGATGAATATGTTGCTCGTGAAGACTGAAATGTTACACTACAGTGAAATGGCAGTGCCAGTGTGAAATGAGAAAACCCCAGATTTCCCTTTTGACTGGTAATTTAAGAGATAAATACGGAAATCAAGGATTAGAACACAGACCTCCTTTCTCTCAGTGGAGTATCAGAGGCATTAGGCTTCCAAATTATGTTTTCTTTTTCATGCTCGCTCTCTATGAATATTGATGAGCCAGTGTGTAGCCAGGAATGCCTCAACAGGAGTCATGAATTTACGTATATTTGGGGGATAAGGCCTGTCCTTGGGTAACAGAAGATGCAGAATTACACCGATTCAGGCTCAGGAAGGCTGATTCTTAAGTAAGTGCTTTAAGCACTAGGTTATACAGAAAGAAACATGAAAACTAGGAATAAATCAAAAACATTGCAGAAAATTCTACCTCTTGTCTCTTAACGAAATTCCCAGGCCTACATGGTATTAATCTTTCTAAGTGCTGGTTTAAACAATGAAATGTGGCATGTAATGTCCCAGTAAAAATCCTTTATGTATGAAAACTGAATTCACCATGATATTCAATGCTTGTTCTCACTAAATACCAAGGAAGCCAGGTGGCAAATGTTTACTCTGATCTTACATCAGTTTAAGAAAAGTAAAATACAGAATGGAAATATGTATCTATCAAAGCCACCATAATAGAAAAAAACATGATGGGGATTCTTGGGGGGGGGGGGGGGGGGGGGGAAGTATAAACATTCTGTAAACTTACAACACAGTAAGGGAAAAATAAAAAAGTCAGAAAAAATTGAAGAAAAGAGGATGAGTGCAAACCTTGGAAGAGCCGTTTACAAATCAACATATCCAAGATACATTTCAGGGAAAAATAAAATAAAACAAAAACATAAGACTATTATTCAAAAAGAAAATTCTTTGCCCCAAGGCTGTAGCTGAGGCTGGGGCTCATCAACCCTTGCTCCCCGCTGACTTAAAGAGAAGAATTTCAAATAAGAGAGTTTGAAGAACAAAAGATGTGAATCTCAAAGCAGCTAATGAAAGAAAAGGAAGAGCAAGTTCCACCTCCCATCATGAGATAACTCAAGAAATAGCAAAAATGAAAGAGCACAGTAGAGCTTATTTTTCTTTTCTTTTGCAAACTTTTGAGGAAAAAGAGAAGAGCCAGAACATTCCTGGATGGAAACTTCAAACATGTAAAGTGAAAAATAAAGCTTCAATAGGCAGAGAAAGTCTCCTTGAATATATCCTTCTGTGCATACTTGTGTGCAAGCTCTCCTCTTTTTTGTCTCTAAAGACATTTCAGGAAATATTTTTGGAAAAAAAACTTAAAGAAACTTAACTCATGCTTCTGCTTCTGTACCTCTTTCTTTCACCAAATGTTCCTCATACAAAAGTCATCATTACTTATTTTTTTCAGACAGTGTCCCAGTGAACTCTGAAGTCTTTTTAGGTTATATGCGATTCCCGCAGCTCTTGTTCAATATCAGGCTGTTTGGATATTTTTTTCAACTGCTAACTTTTACGTTAAGAGATATTGCTTTTATGAGTAGACTTTTATGTGAGTTAGCCAGGAATATGGTCCAGCATTCAGTGTGATGATGAACTACAGTGTGGAGTGATGAGGAAAATCAAATGTTTTCAGACACTATCAAAGCTGCTTTTTTGATCCAAGTGAATGTTAACAACAGTGTTTCATGAGAAAACCTATAGTTCAGAAAGTTACTGGGGGAAAAAAGCAATTTTTTTTACTTTGAGAAATGGAAAAATATTGTCATGATAAACCAGAAATGTCACTTTGTTTCATGTACATTTTTATATTTTCCTCTTTATTTCACAAGTTGCTTTTTTAAATGCACTTTTTTTATCATTTCAATTTGAAAACAGTATGTTTTCCAGCATACAAAATCCTTAATTAATACCAAAATGAGAATAAAGTTTTGGAGAGCTAACACTTGAACAAGCAAAGTCTAGTAGTGTTTTGAGAGGTTGCAGAGATGTGACCCTCACAGCATGCCCGGCAATATAATGGATCTATGACAGCTCAGACAGTAGTAATGAACAAATAGAACCATTGCTAACTCTGGTCTGACTTTAAATCAGCTGAGGAGCTGGCTGACAAAAGGCTTTAGTACTCTGACATTCCTAGATATGTCTGTACTGTACAACCCAATGCCAAGTCAAGACGCCAGGCCATTTATCCTTATGTCTTCGGCAATATCCTGATGGCGTGCTGGGATGAAGGATGTTCACCTGCCTTTCCTACACACCTCCTCCCCCTAAATGCCCTCGTCTCCCTTGGATGAAAAGTTGTCTGTACAACTTGTAAGGCATAAAACTTTTGTTTTCTTCTTAATAATCAGAGGGTGAAGACTTCAGAGAACTTTTCCCTTGCAACACAGTCAGGTAATGTGACACAAAGTCAGATAAACCTTTGATATTTCTAGGAAACAGTTACTGCTCTTTCTTCACTTCCTGACGGGCTGCTCTGTTCCACAGGGACTCAAGCTCATCTTTTCATTCCAACCCTTCAGCTGATTAAGAGAGCAAAGTGAAAGGTAGGCCTTACACAATACCAAAATTGGAAGAAAAGTTATTTTTGCCTTTCATTGGGTTAGCAGGTTAGTTCACAAAGCATTCTTGATGAGTTGTGCTGAAAAAGTTGTGATGAAAAGCTGGACATGAGCTGGCAATGTGCGCTTGCAGCCCAGAAAGCCAACCATATCCTGGGCTGCATCACAAGAAGCGTGGCCAGCAGGCCGAGGGAGGTGATTCTGCCCCTCTGCTCTGGTGAGATCTCACCTGGAGCCCTGTGTCCAGCTCTGGGGCCCTCAGCACAAGAAGGACATGGACCTGTTGGAGCGGGTCCAGAAGAGGGCCACCAAAATGATCCGAGGGCTGGAACACCTCTCCTATGAGGCCAGGCTGAGAGAGTTGGGGTTGTTCAGCCTGGAGAAGAGAAGGCTGCGAGAAGACCTGACTGCGACCTTCCAGTACTGACAGGGGGCCTACAGGAAAGATGGGGAGAATCTTTTTAGCAAGGCCTGTTGTGACAGGACAAGGAATAACAGATTTAAACTAAAGAAGAATAGATTTAGACTAGACATAAGAAAGAAGTTTTTTACAATGAGGGTGGTCAAGCAGTGGCACAGGTTGCCCAGAGAGGCGGTGGAGGCCCCATCCCTGGCAACATCCCAGGCCAGGTTGGACGGGGCTCTGAGCACCCTGATGTGGTTAAAGCTGTCCCTGCTCACTGCAGGGGGGTTGGGCTGGATGGCCTCTAAAGGTCCCTTCCAACCCAAAGCATTCTGTGATTCCATGATTCTATGAAAGCTGGGAGGGAAAGGCAGACCAAACTGCTGTGAGACAAGTGGACAGATAAAATTTCATTACAGTGGAATTACTGCATGAACTTATGTGTTCCCAGGATGTACTTAATTTCTTAACAAACCCAGAAACTAATGCATTACTTCCTGAGAAAACTGTTACAAAATTCTTTGTGTTGCCCTTCTTTATTACTTAGTTTCTGCCCCAAAGCAAACTGTATTGCAGATTATCATGTCTTCATTTACCTATGCATAATCAATGAAGCTTAGAAAGAGCTCTAAGTGCTCAAATTCTAAGGCAATGGTATGGCAAACCTGTGCATGCAATTATTAAGGCAATTATTGCCAAATACAACAAATGTTGATCTGAAATACTTCTCCAGCCAAACCACAGAGACAACTGCATGCAAAACTTTAAAGAGAATAAGGGTCAAATCAACCCTTGTCAATATTGTGCCTACTTTTGTCAAATAATAGCACTTGACAACATGATAACCCCATCACTTTGATTTCAGAAGGAGAACATGGGAAGTGAAAAAAGCTTTTCTGAATTCCCTGTAGCTCATATTTGATCAAAGAACTCTAGATAAAAGACTGAAAAATTGTTTAAAATATATAATAAAAATCCTCTGTATTTCAACTACCATAAAAGTTACTACTAAGAAGAAGATAGCAGTCATCTTCAATATGATATAAGTTTTCTGAAACTACAAAGAGTTTCTTATCTGACTGTTACCTCTTTAAGCAAAGGCTAGGTATATTTTTGTTTTGGTTTGGTTTAAATTCTATTCTCAGAAAAGTATCACAAGAAATCTGTGAATGCATGACAAAACCTGAGAGTATTCAACCAATTAATTATTGAAGTCTAGGGAAGAAACTATTTTTTTCCCAACCCCACTCTTGCTGAGGATAGTCGTAGGCAGCATAGTATTATCTATACCTTTCCTATACAATATGCAGAAACTTGGGTATGTAACTTATTTTCATATCACTTTTGTCAATGATCAAAAAAGATCCGTTCTTCCTCATGACTCCTGGCACGGCTGCTGGGAAATGAAAGTTGAAAATGCTTGAATACATAGAATATAGAAGTTTTACTCAACAATTGAATTATTTAAATCTACATAAGGAATGAGACCTGTAAGGCAAAACTTCTGTTTGCAATTCTCCAGGCTTTTTGGAACTTATTTGCTATATAATTTCCTTAAATGCTTACTGTGGTGTTTGAGTCGTATTATTTATTTTTCTTGAAATTACTACAGCAAGATGACTTCTGGAGAAAAATCTACACTGAGACAGGTTTTGCTGATCAATTAAAGCCCCATTTTCTCTCAGCTTCATAAGTGTAAATCAGGAATAACTATTGACTACAGCAGTTGCAGTGATGTTATTCTAGATTTACTGACATAAGTGAAAGCAGAATGGAGTCCCTGAGGTTCTTTTTACTCAGGTAGTAATATTAGATCTATTGAAGTGCCAAATGGATATTCACCAGTGTTTGAACCCTGTTCTTTCATTTCGTCCTTCACAGTTATTTTAAAATTTGTGAGTGTTGTTCTCCTTAAGGGGGGCAAAAGAGATGGTAAAATAACTTTAAATAAAAATGCATTGGCTGGTTCTATGCCTCAATTATTTCTCCTTAATTTGTTGTATGATTTTATATCTGCAGATGAAAGTTGCAAGAAGAAAGGAGAAATCATGAGTCAGATGACTTGAAGTTAAAAAGCTTATAACTGTGGGATAGCTCTGGCTGTGACTCACCATGTTTCAACTAATTTCACGTTGTTTAGCTCTGCTTTGGTTTCTCCATCTACAAAACTGGTATAATAATAATAATGCTGAAAAGAGCAAACTACTTGCTAGAATTTACACTGATGATTCTTTACAGCGGTATTGTGCAGACACTGGCTTTGCAAGATGCTCAAAATACACGGCCTTTTGGGAGGTGTACTTTTCTGTACTTTTTCAGAGGTCTATATGAGTTACAATGAGTTCAGTTGTTATTGTTGTTCTTTCTAAGAAGAAACAATGGATTAATATTTGCTCTGACTCAGATAATAAGTCAGTCTGCAAATAAAGAGGATTCAGAAGAAGATATCCTGATCTAGGACTTATTTCATAGTAGTTCCATGGACAATATTTTAATTTCCTTCTGAGATAATGAATGCTGACTGTTGCCTAGGGCAGGATGTCCAATCTCCTATAGTCATCCTTCTGCATGGGATATAGGAATTTGGCAGTATCTTTGTAAGGAAGAGTTGAGGAATTTTAGAAAGCCTACTTTTTTTCTTTTTTTCTTTTTAATTTTAATATTGGAGCCAATAATACAGTAACAGAGTCATGCTTACCCATATAATTATAAAGGTATGTATTTGGAAGATAGATATGTGGGTTGTAGGAGAGATACCTTGAAAAAAGAACCTAGTTCAGCTGTGTGATAAATTTGAATGTCTAGGTTAATATTAGTATATACTTATTTCTAACGTAACGTGCAGACAAAATGCCACAGCATTCTATTTGATGCTACCAACTAGACACACAGAGTAAAGTCACCTAAAACTAATAGGGAAGATGGAGAACAGTGAAGACTTAAAGCAAGATAACTTATGGCAGACCAAAGTAGTTTGTTTGTACAGAACAGGCTTGCTCAGTTTGTTTTGTATAATGCCTCACAGGAATGCTAATGAAGACAACAGGTCTCATTAGAGGAATATACAATTGCTTTAATTTGTTTCTTTTTTTGGAAGAACTGATGCAGCTTTCTGTAGCTTGAATAGCATTATGAATGTGATAACCAGCCTGGGAAACTGATTCCACTTGTCCCTTATAATGAAAGCTAACTTACACCAAATCTATTCAGAAGTATTTGGATAATTTGGGGGAGGGGGTTGGGGTGTGTGTGTGTGTGATCATTATTGCATTTTGTTGATGCTTTTTTGGGGGAGAGGTGGATTATGGCAAACAACAAAGTTAATTCCTTCAGTGCTACTCCTGTCTTGTTGGAAAACAAGAATGTCAACCCGCTTTTAAGAGAAATCTGAAGACACACGTATGTGTCTTCTTATCTTTATACTATAAAGCTTTTGTACATGATTAGATCTAAGTAAAAACATTTACAGGAACATAAGCCCTAGGTAATATTTTTTACCATGGCTTCACAGTCCCATGACTGACACAAATTAGCCATTTGTGACCTGTCTTCAACAAAGAAACCATACAGACACAGACCTTAATTTCAATGTAGGAGCAAATGCATCCTGCTAAGATTCATCCTGCTAAGATGTATACACTTGCTTATTATAGAGCTCTGCAGATTGAGCTAAATAGCTAGACAGAAATTTAAGAGATAACCATGCATATTTATCAAAACTGGGCTTTTCTCTGTGTGTGAAAACATTTATTTTGACAAAAGTGATGAAGTTTTCTCAAGTCCAGCATTAAATTTTGGTCTCAGAGAGTGACGTTGACCTAGATAATAGCTGAGATGTCAAGATATGCACAGGGAAGATAGAAAACCAGTTATAGGTCATTGATCTCAATGGGTTTTTTTCCACCTAGATACTAAGAAATCAAACACATCCAATTTTGATTCTGCATCAGAACAAAAACTAATTTTGAAACAATCTTTTTTTCATAAGATGGAAATGTTATTTTCTAGACAGCCCTAATGAGTTGTCATAATAATAACAAATCATATGCTCATGAGATTTCCTGCACAACACTGTAACATAAAGAGATTTATATCAGATTCAAAAAAACATCTTAAGTTTAGACATATATCCAAATGGCCTGACTTCACACTTCAGTTAAGTTTCTCAAAATATGCATGACATAAATGAAGGAAAAGTAAGACAGGCTTTTTCCTGCGCTTGTCCATCCAAAGCAGACTTAGAATAAATGATCTGTTTCAGTATACTCTGTAACGTAAGGGTTTCAGCAGAACTAGTCAGGACAATTTGTTGTCTGTAATAGGGATGGATCTAATGCATGTAACACTAGGTAACAGTTGATACCAAAAATGAGTCTACATATCCATAGCTGTTTACTAAAAATAAACACACTTAACACACTCAGCATTGTGTTAAGTGAAATGGCAAAAATATGTTTCTTTTTAAGAATACATTCTGCTCAACTATTTGTTACCCTCCACTCAGCAAGTTTGACTTTAGTCTACTTTTGATTTCAACAGACTGGTTCACGGTCCTTGCTCTCATTGCACTGACAGCATAATGTGAGAGGACTCAAATAGTCTTCTAACTACATAACAATTTTCTATCACTGAAAATAGGGAATCTTTTAAAAGCCAAGAGGAGAGGAACATAGAATGAAGGATCTAACTGGTACAAGGAGGAATTAATTGTATGTCAGTGGAACAATAACAGCAATAGGGAATAGAAAAAGAATCTGTGTGGAATGAAATAAATAGCAATAAATAAGAAGAAAAATCCACCACAGAATATGCGTAACAGGGGAAAATAATTTGTGAGAGACTCAAACCTTCAAAAATCTTGAATTTTTTTTTTTCCCCATCAGTTTTGAAAAACTCAGATAAAAATAGTTTTGTAATTAAGTTACTGATGTAGCACTCAGGAAGCTGCAGTTTATTTATCGCCTCTGACAGATTTTCTATGCAATTAGAGAAAGTCCCTTAGATATTGGGATTTAAAGGCCCTGACGGCAAAATGAAGACAGCAATATTTCTTTCTCTACCCCTTATTTCCAATCCTGTTCCTTTAGATTATGTTCATTAGGTACAGACAGCAAGTATGAAAAGTTGATGCAGTACCTACATGATCTAACATGGGAATATGGGCAAGTCAAGTTCTGGCTCCTGTGTTAATGAATATTATTTATACAAAAGGAAACAATTTTACTTGAGAAAATTAAAACTATCTCACGCACATGTGAAGACTGTCACGCTTATCTTCAAAAATGGCCAGCCTAGTCGTGTTCCTTGGTGTAGCCCAGTATATATGATTTCTGTTGTGACTACTAAGAGGCAATAGGCTTTGTGCTGCCCTGGTTGTGGAGGGTCCAAGGAGTATTCCAGGGTTGTATTGACCTGAGATGATCTCAGCTTTCTTTGGCTGTTAACAAAGGTCTTTTGGTGAAGTGGCTATTGCCTAAATTGTTTCAGCTTAGCTCTTATAATACTATACATAGTGAAGATCTAACAACCTCTGTAATCACTGAGCAACAAGCATTAATCCTTTATATTAATTGTCGCTGAAGAAAGTTAATGAATAACTTAAGCTAATAGTTAATTTAAGGTGATTTAAGTTTGGTAGGAATCAGTGAAGAAAAAGCAGGAAGGAAATTATTAGAAAATTTATAAAAACATCCCTAAGAAAACCCAAAATGAAGAGGGTTGAAAACAGAGCCATCATTATATTCCTCTGAGTTACTGTTTTATTAGGAACTTGATTATTTGGCAACCCCTTAAACTTCCATTATTCAGAAAAACTAAACTGGTTAACTTTACAAGAATATCTAAGGGTAAACTAAGGAAAGGCTTGGAAATGGTAAAGTTTGAGTGTATCAGTCTTAACCGCATTATTAAACGGAAATGTTACTGTCAATCTCAATGGAAAAATAACTGTTGTGTTTTGATAAGAGTGGGCTTGATTTAAGCTAACAATACATTCTTAGCTGCACATACTAGATGCGTTCCATTTTGGTGATAATAAGATTTTCAGTCTAACACTAGAAAGACTGTGAAGTACATCTTCCTTGAGCCATGTCTAGGTATGTGATGTGAAGTGGTTATCCTGGATTTACCATGGGAAAATTATGCCTACCAAACTCAATTACCTTTATGATGAGATGACTGTCTTGGTAGATAGTGGAAGGCAGTGGAAATTGTTTACCTTGTCTTTAGCAAGGCTTTTGGGATGGTCTCCTACAGCTTCCCTGCAGTAAAATTAGAAAAAAAGCCCCAAACTTTTCTTCAAAACCTGCCTAAGTTCTAACTTTGAAGTTGACTCCCCCACACACATCTGAGCAGGGTGTCACAACAGATGACCTCCAGAGGTCTCTTTCAGCCTAAATTATTGCACAATTTTACGAGTATGCCATCCTCAGTACATTTAGCAGAATGGCTGTTTAAGCACTCCTTGAAGAAATGTAAGTCTCAAATGCCTTTGAGTCTAACAAAAATTTGAAGATCATTCCAATGAACAAATCGATTTGCATGGCAAGAAATTAATTTCCAGTTCAGCATTACAGCACAATCATAGATCCACATCCTGAAGTAATTATACAAAGCTTATTTCCCTTCTCTCTTCAGGAAATGAATGTATGACTCCTAACTGTTAAACAAGGAAAGCAGTTTCTATATGAACACTGATGCTTACTTGCTTGGGAACTCAGAGGCACCTTCAATAGAGCCCAGCTGTCTCAAATTCAAGAACAGAGATTTGTTTTGTCTTGTTTTCCCGGACGCAGTAAAATGCAAATTTGGCAGAAATACTAAGATCCAATTGCTCATAAGTAAATGGCAGCTTAAACAAAGACAGTTGGGCAGTAATTTTTTCTGTGCTTTCAGTTGTTTCCATTTCAAGCTTTGTCATTGACTTTATCAGTACATGTTCTGTGTTGGCTAGGATTTTGGTTGGACATGCCAAGAAAAATAATTTAGAATTTTGCAATCTAAGCAGTTCACAGCACTCTGTTACCTGCACACTTTTCCAAGTAGTTTCTTATGTTGTTATTCACTGAATAGGGAATCTGAATTCTGCCTTCATGTTGAATATTTCCTTCCTGAATACTGTGAGGAAAGGCTTTTAAATATTGATATTGACTGAAAGGTGAGATGAGAAGACCAAGAATACCTGAAAAAAATGGAACTGGTAAGGCAAAATTTATTCCTGGCACTAGGGTTTGACCAGAACACACTGTATCTGCAACTTCGTAAGAGCTGTGAATTCTGTAATAATGTAATGAATCGAAAAGTCCCAGTGAGTTCAGCGGGCCAGGTCCTTGATGTAGATGAGTTTGGTAGGAATGATGCCGTATAAAGGCCAGTCTAGTCACCAACAAATCCTTATCTACAGCTGAACGTAATCTTTGTGAATGATGAGGGCACATACCGTATAGTAACAAGGGGTGGGACTCACCTCTACTTTTAGCTGCCTTGAAGTTAAGTGTCTAATTTAAGCTATTCCCTTAGACTCTCCATAGTTAATGGAGAGATATAGCTAAGATGAATCACCTTCTGTAGATCTTCCTCTTAAATACCCATCATAAAATGGGATGAATTGCCCTCCAGAGGCACTAATCTCCCACAGTTGGTTATAGAGGGAGCCCGGTTGTCTAGCTCAGACTAAACACCTAATCTGTTCTGAGATGCCATGGTACCTTTCCATGAGACAATTAGCTATAAAATCAAAAGAAACCACCATTGTTTTCAGAGAAGAAAAAACATTCCAGGTCTGAAAAACAAATGCCAGGACTGTTCTGCAATCTAAGTCTGTCTATAGGCTTGGTTGTTTTGTCTTTGCTTCCCTTTTGCTTTCAAAGATAAAAATATTTTAAGGAAATTAAAATGTAGTGTGAATATCCACTGAGAACAATCCCATGAGAGCTCCAAAGCCAGTTTTTTGAACACCTTGAAACTGGCCTTTCCTTCCCCTGTATTGTTGCATTACTTATCCTGTGTCGGCTTCATGCTGTTCTGCACAAATCAAAGAAACATCTTTAACAATCAGCCAGGAAACCTGTTTTCCTATCAATCTGACTGGTTTCTTGCCTTGCCAAGAGAAGAATGCAAATTATTTTGTGCATAGAGATGCAAAAGCAGTGTGGTTCGGAACTCTTCTGCAGGTTGTATTTCTCTTCAACATAATAGGCAGCTAAAACTCTTTTCTAAATCCAATATCATTAAAAAATCTTCCATTAAAATCTTCCTTTAAAATCCATGATCTTCCAAAGTAATCAAAGAAACAGGAGGTGACATATTGCTTAAACTTATTCCTGGTGCCGGGGTTAGGAGCCCAGATTTCCTCCACTGAGGGAAAGACTGGAACAGACTCAAACTGACTTATCGAAATGCTATTGCCTGACCTCCCAATTTAAGAGGTTATACAGATTGGGCACAAATTTCTATTTGGAAAGGATCTTAAAACAACAACTAATACTGCTTTATCTTTCTCTTCCTGTGAATTTTACAATCAGATGAGAAAAATATAGTGGATGTCAATTCTGACTGCCATATTTTCTGGAGCTTCAAATGGTAATACATGTTAAACTGGAGTGATTCAGGCTCATTTTAAAGGGATTAAATTGATCTCTATTTCTGAAATGAGAGAAGGTACCCCTGCCCACACCTTTCAGGTATGTCAAAGGAGGCTAAGAAGTTGGCTAAGAATAACTTACTGAGCCTGTGTGGACTTCCCCCAAACAGTTTTTGTAATGTAAACGACAGCCAGAAAACACTACTAGACCTAAATCCTTTTGAAGTCTAGCAGCAGCATGTCCATCCTAATGATCTCAGTTTCTTCACTTTCCCTAACCTTTCTGGAATGCTGTCATCGCTAATTGTGTGAAATACAGATAAATTCTGACATCTCTGAGAAATTCATACTCCATTTGTTGTGGATAATATTAAGTGTTCATATCGAATTATACAGATTTAGTGTTGAAGGAAGGGTGTTGAAGGAAATATTGCATCCCACCTTTAGCCCAGAAAAAGGCCACAGATGTTTTAAGGACCTGACAGTGCAGGATCTCAGTCCTCGTCCAGGCTTGTACTGACCTGAGATGGTCTTAGCTTGCTTTAGCTCTGACAGTATCTGTCTTTTGGTCAAGTGGCTATTATCCAGCTTGGTTTACCTTAGCTTTATGAATGCCATATGCAGTAACAGTCTAACAAACCTCTAGTCACTGAGTAACAAACGATAACTCTTTGTGCTAATGGGCTGGGGGAGATTAGTGTACAACATTCAAATAGGTGGCTACAAATGAAAATAAAGTAGACTGTGTGCAAGAAAATGTATACAAATACATTTATGTCAAGTGGAACCAAGCAGATCAAAGACCAGAGTGGAGGAAACACCCACCATCAGCAGCATCTTCCTCCCAGTGGAAGATTCAGGACATGGAGGACTCATCGGAAGCCGTGTCCTCCTTGCCAGCCCTTCTCCTTGGGGAAAACTGGTGTTGTTGACTTTAGGACCAAGAGAAACATAGAAAGGTTAAGCATAGGGCCAGAGAAAAGGGCTAGATAAAGGACAGTTTCAAACACTAATTTAAAAAAAAGTTGTTAAAACCCCCCACAAACCTCCGAAACACTTCCAAGTGCTTTCGCTGAAATCCACTTGAAAATTTTAATTTTTTATTTGGGAAATGCAGAGCGCAAGCTATAATTCACAGGCTTTATGCCTCCATGCAGCTTCATGAACTGATCACATCAGTAATTCCATTTCTCCTGCTTCACACCTCAGCGGGTATTCCATACTGTCTTCATGGCATCACAAAACAAGAAGCGTTAGACACAGATAATTGTAAATATACATAGTCAAAAAGCTAAAAGGGAAAATGGAGTCCCAAGACATTCAAATTCCTCTGAGGCACTACAGCTATAATTTCTGTTCTTTTTTTTTTTTTTTTTTTTTTTAATTTTTAATATTATTATCTAAAACTGCAAATTCCATTTCCTCTAGGGATTTTCTCTATCCATCATACCCTATAAGTTTATTGTATTCACCAGCACCTTACCACATCCAGTTTTATGGAAACAATAGAATTTCTTCTGCTTCCTTTTACAGAATCTTTCACAGTCTGACAGATCTCTCCATAATTAAGTATTTTCTGATGTCCAGTCTACAAATTTCTCTGCTTAATTTCCTCTTGTTAATTGTGGATCGGTCCCTTTGGAATGATCTAGATAAATCTTGTCCTTTTCTGTTGTTTATTTCCTTGAATGAATCACAAACAATGATCATATCTTCTGAAACCTGTCATTTGGTCAATATATATTTAGTTTTTAGGCTACACAGAGGAAGCCCATGTGGATACAGGTTTGATCATCTGAAGGTTATCCTCTATTTGTTCTTTTTAGTGAGTAGCAGTGCAGAAATGCATTCCAGGTTTGATCAAAGGTATCTAGTATCTTACTCTGTTCAAAGGCTGCTCATTCATATTTTACAGTTTCAAGAACAGCATTGACCTAGCAATCAATATGAGATGTTAAGATTTTTTTTTTTTTTTTTCTGTCCTTACCTATAGATGCTTGAAGGGAACCGTTATGTTTATAAGCTGTCACCACAGATGATTCTATTTTTTATAATTAGGCAAGCAATTATCGTGACTCAAGCCTAAAGCAGAACTTTTTTAAAGTTAGTTAATACTGTTACTGTAGACTATGGAAGATGACTTTAAATGCAAACCAGCTGCGTGAATTATAGCAAGGAAAGACAAAAGCACTTGTAATACCTAAGCCCTTGAAAAATAAATGCAGAGGTAAAAAACTCAGCTACAAATTTCAGGAACATATTCAGCACTATTCAATGTATCCCATGGCATTTAAATCTCTGAACTATTTACCATTCCTCATCATATGCATCTGAGCTTTGTCGAAAACTAGAGTAATAGTTGTTTTTTTACACCTAGGAAATTCCCTATCTCACAGAATCACAATAGTCTGTCACATAAGTAAATACTAACATAGAGTATTTTAAATAAAAAAAAGCAGAATCTAATATATCTATCAAAATGGTGAATGTTTTGTTTTGTTCATTTTAGGCTTTGCTTTTCCATGAGAGACATACGATTTTTGCTCTAGAGATCTACTATTCTGTTTCTTGTGATGAGTGTAAAGGGCAGAAATCTTAAAGGCACGAGACCCTGAATGCCTTGGGATATTTTTAGGGGATATAGAAGGCATAAATCTGAGGACCGAATTTTATGCTGCAGCAAGTAAATCATATCATGTGGGGAGCCTTCCTTTGCTTCTCACCTGCGTCTAAGGTGCATGATGCACTCCCTGCATTCAAACTCTATGTATAACTACTGAAATATTTACTGGACCAGATTGAATACACAACTGTATTTTCATAGCCCTGGGGCTAGAACACTCACTGGAGGGGAAGCAGACGCCATTTGCTATGCTGAACCTGGCAGAGGAATTTGAATCCAAGTTTCTTGCATCTAAGAAGAGTAGGATCACCAAGGACTAAACTTCAATTTTATGACTCATTTCTGAGCCTCTTTGGGAACACACCTCTCTTATTGTCTCCGCCTCCTTCAAAAATAAAGACCTAGGTACAACATTTCATGGATACTGAAGAGACCATTTTAATATTTCTGATAGTTCAAAAATAGTCAACTGTAATATGCATGTTTGAATCAATTTAGTGATTATTTGTGTGGTCCAAACCACCCATATTTTATAGAGGACAAGTAAATCCTTGAGACATTCTTTGCTCCTTCTACCTTCCAAAAACTGTACTTTACTGATATCTTCCTGAAGGGAGTCATGATGTTGATGAAAAAACTTTTGAGTATTGCCATGGGACACCTTATGAGGAAAAATACATCTGCATGTACAGCTAGATAGTTAATGTTAATAAATGTTTACTGGCACATAAAGTAATATTGATCAGTAGGGAGGGGGGTTTTGGTTCACTTTCCCTTTTTTTTTATTTTTTAACAAAGTTGCACATGTGTGAATCATGTCACTGTTGAAGCTGGGGATGAGGTTTAACATCTGGCTGGTAGATGCTCAGGTGTTAAACTTACAATAGTGATAGCATGTGAAAAGGGCAGCTTTGTTTTACAAGCAGCTTTTAGCATGTATCTGTACTGCTGCCATCTACTGAAGAAAACAGGTCATTCCTGTTCAGGAGCACCAGTAATCCAGCAAGCAAACCACTGCCTGTGCATTTGGTTGTTTGGATTACAAATCTTATCTCAGATGCAGCATGTGTGAAGTTAAGCAAGCATGTGTTAGTAGCCAATCACTTCTTATAAAGCAAGCCCAGCGAATACTTTCTCGGAGATACTGTTATGCTGTCACCAAGTGAAGCTCAACAGGTGATAGACTCGGCTTCTGCCTCTGGGAGAATCTGAAATTATAGAAGTTTATTGCATTTCATTTATCATGTCGTGCTTGTTAGCATGCTGTTTTATAGGCACATTGCTCCGCAGTGTAACCATTTTAGTGTGCAAACTCTACGTTTTTAGTTTAATTTGCAACAGATATGATATAAAGATAAACGAGATGGTGTTTCTTACCCACCAACTGGAATTGTCCCCAGCAGTTTGCTAGCCATCAATCACAACAGGGATGGAAGACCTTCTGCAACACACATTAAGAACTCCTTGTTTGTAAAGACAAAAATGAAGTAAAGAGAAATCACTACATACAATTTCACTCAGCTCTACATATTATGGATTACAGCTATGCACAGGTTTCATTTCCCAGAAAATGACTATGGAGACAAAAACAGATTCAGTGAACAGTGTATGTGTCTGCGTTATCTCTCTTAAAAGTACACGCGTGGTTTGTAATCGTGATTTATTGATACGGTTAGACCAAGACCAGATTCATCTTAGCTAAATTTTGACACTTAGATGAGATGCTTAAGAATTTTGCTTCTCTCAGCAGAAAGATAGGGTCCTCTCTAGCAGTAACGAATAAGAAAAACACAGTTTGGGACTTTAACTAGGTAAGGCACCTACAGCAACTGTCCTCTTCTCTCGGGTGCTTCACTGAGGTAACTAAAATTGTAAGAAAATAAAATGTCTATGAGACCAACAGGTGACACAGAAGATGATGATTGGTAAACTTGATGGAAACCAGGACAACTGCATTCATAGATGTACCACGTTTCCCTTCGCCAACCTGTCACTTTTCACCTCTGTATGAAAGGTGATGTTTTCTTGGACTGCCAGTCCTCCCTGTTTCAAATGAGCTCTTCAGAGCTCTTCAGAGCACCGTCTCTTATTGCAAACAGGCAAGGATCATGCCTAAGGTAATGTAGGCCATATTTTGATTTCATACCATTTGTTCATATCATGTATCATTGCAAGAATTACTTTAGTTCTAAATAGAACTTTTCCTTGCATTGAAAAAAAGATATTTTTATGACATGAGCAGAAAAAGTTAAGCTCATTCCTTTTCAGTTAATGGACCATAATGGATATTCAGCTTAATTTATTGATAAACTTCACATAAGAAGAATATAATTTTTAAATGGAAAGTGCTCCATAATTATTCTATTTAAGTTAGATTTTATATGAAAATAAATCCTTAAAGCAACATAAGTGTATTATGGTAGAGCACATATGTTATTTGCATGTTAACTATTTAATCTTTTAAGAGTTTTCAAGCAATAATTGTTGAATAAAGTTCTTAATGTATTTAATACTGTTGTTGTTATGATGATGATGATGATGATGATGAATGGCTGAAATATTGCTTTTTCTTTCCCACAAGTATTTCAGACTTTGACTTTTCCCCACTTCCAATAGGACAAGAAGGATCTGATGAGTAAATCAAAATTATAATCAACTCAGATCAATCAATGTGTTTATTTTGCTTTTGTTTCCTTTCTCTAACTTAAAGTTCAATTCCTCATTGAGGCTAGATCTTAAAAATAAAAAATATTATTTTTTAAACCAGAACATTTCTTCCCCTCATAATAAGCTGGAAAGCAGCTTTCCAAAAGCTTTCACATTAAAGATTAAAAAGACAACCAAATATAAAAGGGGGCAAACCCTACCCCCAGCATTATTTTTCAATGGAGTAGGAGTGAGTGGGACAGGAGAGGGAAAAAAGCATTTTGGTTTTAAAAAAGTGGCTAAAATATAATTCTGGCAAGTATGAATAAGACTGTAAAGTTCAAAGAATCTTAATTGCCCTTCCTTTCTTTTTTCTCCATAAACCCACTGACACTGGGCAGTGTGGGTCAAATTAGGGCTTCGCTGGCACCTGCTACTTACAGATTAGCACTGATGATTTATTTACTTACCTCAAATATTAAACAATCCCCTGCTGAATATGAAAGATTACAATATGAATCAGAGGTGAGAATGAACCGGTTTATTTGCAATACCTATGGTGAATGACACAAATCAAATTAAAAGAGTCGGCAGTGTACCCCCAGAGTCTAAGAACAACTTCAGTTTTAATAAGCTAATTTTTATTAGTAACAGTGCAAGAGGTTTTTACACAACCACAAATGAGTTCCCCTAGAGGATATAACATTTTATTGCATTTGTACCAGCTTCTAGATTGCATATACTCTTGGTTATCGGATCTGAATAAACTGTCTGACCACAGGTACTGATTTTCTACTTCCAGTCCAATCTTCCTAAGTTCAGACAGACAAGACATAGACAAATTTATAAAAATGGCAAAAGCCATCAATGCGCTCTGCTGGCTGTCCCATGGCTGCTTCTGAGAATACTTTCCTCTTTGGTCACCATATGCAGCATCTCAGGACTTTGCATTTCTCCAAAAGGCTCATACTCCGGTTTTGATAGAGTATTAAAAGAACTTCCTTTTATAAAAGTCTGGTTGTCTTCTACCCAGTACATCTTTTGTTTCCCCAGATTGCTCATCTAGAAAATACTGCTTGATTACAAGTTTGTTGATGTTAACTAATACGAAATATCTCAAACCGTACCCCACAAGATTAAACAGTGGTTTGCAAAAACCAGTTGCAGTTGAAATATGCCCTGTTAAGAAAGGACTTGGCTGAATTGCAAACATCTAGAGCACAGAAGGCTATCAGGCAAGACTAGTCAAAAACATGAGTCCTTACAGTGGGTTGGCCAGAAAAAGCACCAAAAGTCAATTCACACTGGTAAGAAACACAAGCCACTTCTTCCACTGTGTAGATCTACTGTCCTGGGGAACTTGGGTCCGAGTAGGAGAACATACAGCTTAAAAAGTGTATATTGCCCTGCAGTGATTTTTATTTGTTAACATCTCTTAGAATCCTAGTCCAAGGTGGAAACAAGAAAAGCAACAGTAAGGACACAGAATGATTTAATAAAGAAGATGAAAATAATTAAGACGAGATGAAAAATAGAAAAAAAAAAAACCAAACATGTTTAGCAATAGATGTGTGGCCATAGACAACACTTTGCCTTTTCTGTCCTTTTACCCTTACAGTCTTTATTACACTGTAGCAGTACACACATGCATAAACATGTAAATGGTAAATGCATATGTAACCAACAAGAAAAGAGAAAATTGCCAAAGATTCAGAGTAGAACTAGGTCTTAGAGGGAACGTGCTATGGCCATTGTATTTTACCTGAAATACATTCAAACACCTTGATGACTACTATAAAGTACTAGAAAAAAGCTAAATGATCTACTGTACCTTTCATCAGGTTTTATGCTGTGAAATCACAGGAGAGGGAGACTCTTTTTCCAAGCAGATGACACAAAAAGGGACAAATCCTGATATGGCGCTCTCAGCATAACTATTCAAAGAGCAGCAATAATTTATATGTACAGTATTTGATGCACCAGTTTTGGTCTCCACATGCTCACTTTAAAATTCAGCCAGGAGGATGAAAAAAGTCCTTGAAACACAGCTACAATGATCTGTATAAAATAAAGTTCATTCTATCTAAGTATCCACCCGGATGCCCTGAAAATGAGAGGATGCAAACCAAAACTGGGAAAGAAAAGGAAAACAGAAACCAAAATGAAACCACTAAAGCTGATGTGATATAGAAGAGGTTCTTCACTTGCTTAATTTGACCATTTTAATGGAGCATGTTGTGTTTATGTTCTGGCTGTTTATGTGAGGAACTAATGAAGCTGTTTTTCCCTTTAAGGGGCCAGAGGGATTTGGGGAGTCATTGTGAGGTTAGCTCTCAGGCTAGTGGTCTGTTCAGCCAAAGAAGCTGTCGGACGATGCCCGCAGCTCGTGCTGTGCAGCAAGGCTCTGCCCAACTGCATTTCCGAAGGGACGTGTGTGTTTTATGTATGCAACAGCTGTTCCATTACCTCCCTTAAAATGACTTCATAAAGCAGAGAACCTTTTCCCAATTTATTTTAGTTGCTCTCGCTGAACAGCTTATCTGGGGCTTGATCCAAAGCCCATGGAATTCAATGGAGAGACTTTTCATTAACTTCTTAGAGCAGGCATCAGATTCATTAGAGGAAAAGACTTTGGATTATTTCTTGTTTCCTTTGACAGAAGTCCCTATTGTCCTCAGCACTGAGGATACTATATCCTCTATTTTAGATAGAATTAAATATCAAAGGGGAAACTTCCACAGGTTCAGAGCTTTTGCTCTGTTCATGTATATGTTGTGATTCTTATCCAAAGTTCAGTCTGATACTTTTGTGTGCTGATTGGGGTTAAAAATCTTGAAACAGTCTTAACTTTATAGTCATTTTTTTCTAACTTTGTTAATGTTTACAGACTCTACCTGAGATAAGAAGTTAAATAGATGAGAGAAACAAAGCTTTCATTTTGGACAGGGTCAGGAAAAAGATCATTTGGATGTAGTTTCCACTAATTGTTTTTTCCATATAAATCAGAGAGGTTTGAAAAGTGTTATTTAAAAGTTAAATCAAAGACCTTAATAAGATGAAAATATTTTATTCTGGTAGTTCTGCAACAAAATTTATAATGTCTTCATTTCATGACATATTTCCCTTAATAAAACAGTTTACAAAACCATTTTGCTTCTCTCTGAGTTTTAGAACAGAAGTAAATTGAAATAATAATAAAAAAAAATGAAATAACAAACCTAATTCTCACCTCTGTTGCTAATTGTAATTTTCTTTCTACGCTGCTGGAGTAGGTGGTTGCTGGAAAGGTCAGGAATTGAAATCAAATCACAGACTGCACTCGTTTCTCACACTACTTGTGCCATGATGTCAGACCAGCCAAACTGTGGCTGACTGCCAGGATACTTAAAAATCCTTCGAAAAGTCAATTTCCAGTGGTTGGAAGACCAGGTTTTTGTTTGTTTTATTGGCAAGGGAGAGGAAGGCTAAACAGCTGCTACTTAGAGTCTTCATGAGCAAACAAACAAAAGATAACATGCAAACAAAACAAGGCAGCTCTTGCTAATGTAGGATATTCCTACCTTGCCTTGTTGAGGCCAATGCAGAAAAGTTTTGCTTGTGCTCCAGAGGCAATACAGTCATGTTATTGAGTTAAACTGAAATGACCATATGTGTATATATATCTAAGCATGCTTACTATCTTGCACTTGATATTAAAAACCAAAAAAGAAAACAAAGGCTACAAAGCATTGGGGCACATGTTGAGCTAACCCAGTAGGTTGTTTTTTTTTTTACTGGACCTGAAGATAAGTACAGAAACAAAGTAAGAACATTGTGAGCCTTCCTTAACAACCTATGTGAATGCAAGCTTAAGGGTTTCCTAAACCAGGGGAAGTACCTTTGTATTTAACAGACTTTGAATATGTCCCATCACTACTTGGGTTTATTTTTACAGTTGGACTCAATGATCTTAAGGGTATTTTCCAACCTAAATGATTCTATGATTCTATCTACTTGGGCCATGTGCTAAAAAATGTTGTGTTAACTTCAGCTTTGTGGCTTCCTGATTAGAGGTGGATGATGTCTGGGCAGCTGAGGGCATAAGCTATGAAACTTCTTTTCCATTGAATTTTAAAAGCATTGTTCAAAGCTTTAGGGCTTTAAATAAAAGGGGAGCTAAGACTAAGCCTCTACTGAAAGACAGTGGTGATTCTGCAAGTGTTTGCCCCCTCTCTCCCCTAGAGCTTCATCTGCACGTATGGATATTTTCTGCAGAGCTTGAGCAAAGGAGATAGCTCCAGATACTGAAATGCAGAATCTGAGAGATGTAGTGGGACAACGGTGTGGTTTTGCTTTGGAAAGTGCCAAGGGTTGAAAATCTGCCAGAAGCTTTTGTGTCAGGAGGAGTCTGAGAATAAAACCAGGATTTGCTGGAGGGACAATAAAAGACAGAGAATGCAGGAGAACAGAAGGTACCATGGTGTACATTAGTGCATGATATCACTCAAAGGGGCATTTTCATTTACATTGGTTTAACTATTCCATTGAGCACATTAATCCATTTGCCCGCTGTGCCATTCTACCCTCTTCACTTCTCTTTGCCCTTTAATCTTTCTCTCCCCTCCCTGCTGTCAGAATATTATCCTCTCTCATGTTCATTAGGATACAGTTATGAGAGAGCTTCTAGCCTCACTTTGTGGCTGAATCCTGCAGGCCTTGCTTGGACAAAACTGTCATTGCAGCCTAGTGTCACTTGTGCCTGAAAGCAGACATCAGGATTGACTTCTGTCAGTGTAATAAGTGTGTTGCTACTAGGGTCACAGCAGTGCATAGAAAGGCCAGAAATAAGGACCCTGCTGTGCTGGGTGCTGCACATGTCTACCAGGAGCCACTGCCTTACAGTTTTTTAGCAGTCTAAATACTGCTGATTTCCTCTGAAAGTGGGAATGTGAGACATAGTAAACTGGATGAATGCCATGAAGGATGGAAGTGGAGATGTTACTGACGACAACTTCACAGGACAAATCGTCTGCCCTTTCTCACTCCTCTCTTAAGATGAAATGAATCTCCTCCTGAACATGCCCACGAGAAGGGTAGCCTGATGTAAACACCTAATTGTTTGATATCTAAGACACGGCAGATGCATCCCTTCATGTGTGTGGGAAGTGACCACAATCTCTAGTTTCTACTGAATGACCTGAGTCAGTTCTACTGACTGAATTCTACTGAACTGGGGCAGGGGCATGAAGGTCTGAGTACCTAGGAAAGTCAATTTTAACTGCATATAATTTGTGTCTTGCAAGACCTAGTAAGTTATGAAGACCTATGAAAAAATAAAACAATAAACTCAAATATTAAGGAGCTTTATGAGAAAGAGATAGGCATAACTGAATTGCCACGGGCATAAGTTGTGTGTATGAAATTATTTCAGTCACTTATCTTAAAAATTGCCTTTTTAAAAATAGATTAGTATGTCATATAGATTAAATAGCTAATCATCAATTTTCATTGTGAACAGATCTTCCCTTAGAATAGGGTGAGGGAGGAAGTGGAAAGGAAGAGGGAAGAGAGAGTGCTAATGAACCAGTGGGACAGATCCAGAAAGTTGTTCCCGAGGCCTCAGAGTTAGTTTGGATGATCTCTAGAGAGAGGGGCACAAAACAAAGCCATGAAGAAGTAAGGGTCAGTGAGAACCAACTGCCAAAACAGTCCACACCCTTTGCAACAAGAACATAAAACCCTTGTGAATACCATCTTGCACACTCAGTCGTTCTTGGTTTCAGAGACATACTACAGAGGTACAAGAGACTTCTGATGTACATCACACTGCAGGACTCAGGTCAAATCTATCAGCCTGGTGCTGATCCCATTTTAAGTCCAATTTAAATATCATTGAAATCAAGGAAGATTTTTTTTTTAATAACAATTACTCTATAATTTTTTTACTGTCTTGTGTCTTCAATCACTATTGATATCACTGAAGTGGATGTGCACTGCTGTAAACTGTCTGCAAAGCGAGCATCAGTTGCCCTGAGATTCCTATCAATGCAGGAGGCTGCAGATGTGGCTCATGCTAGGAAGTTTCTGTGCTGCTCCAAAGTGAATTCATAGAAGAGATCTTCAACCACCGCAGAGTCTGGGTAAGCAAAAATGGTTTTAAAAGTGTAAAATGAATTTCTGATCAGGTAGTTTGCTTGGTGTGAGTGAAAAATCTTTAAATTATTTATAAGATTTGCCATTCTTCTTCTGAAGATGAACATTATTCCAAAGGAAATTTTACAATATAAAGTTATTAATGATACGGGAAGAAATATAGAAAGATCTATTAATTTCCTCCTCCTAAATTCTGATGTAGGTTTATCCTCTGAGTCATGTGTATTTCAGTTTTATCTTTTGATATGCCAGTTATTATTAAAAAAAAATCACATTAGCAAAGGTATAAGAATGATTTCTTAGTTTAAATATGAGGCTTTGCTAATATTTACAATTTATCCAACACTTCTCACTCCTTTTATCTATTAGGCATGCAGGTTAAGGCAAGAAAAAGGAAATTATTTTGGTTTGCTATACTATGTCATGCTTTATCAGAACAGATAATTCAGTTGTGGGACTTATTGCCACAAAATGTAGTGTGGGCCAAAAGTACAAATGAGTTAAATTGCTTTTAGGTAAATTCATTTGCCAAACCCAGGAAAAATCCATTATGAAATGTTAAGCTAAATAGTATAGATGCAAAGTTTGGCTCTGGAAATCCTTACAATTTTGTCTCCCATACTTCCAGAACCTGAGGAGGGGTAGCAAAGGAAAGTATTACTGGTCGTCTTGTTCTTCTCTTCCATCCAGACCTGCTATTGGTCACTGTCAGAGATGAGACACTAAAACAACTGAACCTGTGTGTGACCTGTTGAGCTATTTCTATATTATGTCATTACAATGGAAATGTAGAAGCATCATTACTCCTGTTTTACAGGAGGGAAACACCAAGCATAGAAAATGATTCACCACAATGGTGCTTGAATTTTCCAAAGTGATTTCTAGTCTTGGAAATCCCCATACGTCATTTATGTCAGATGGATAAGTCAATTTGGTCCACATTATATTTCACAGCCAACTGTTTGCACAACCTGACTTTGATCTCAGGATTCAGTCTGGAGCAAAATTTCACTTCTTCAGAGAGGAAATCCAGGTGTAGGACAGAGAAGTCTGCTTTTTATAAGCAATATGAATAGGTGCATGGAAGCACTATTTGGCTTGGACACCAGACTCAAGTTTGAAGCAGTTCCTTGTGTCCCAAAAATCTAGACACATCTGCATCCCATGCAGGAATAAACAGAGACAGTGACTTCAGAGGTCAAAACATGGGAGAATTTTGGAGTTGATATTGTGGAGGAATAGGCCTAACACTGTAAGACTTGTAGCCTCCAGTTCTTGGATCTGAGTGCCTAAAACTTTAAGATGAAGCTTAAATTCTGAATTTCAAAACCTCAATTCCAGTGCATTATTTTTTAGTATGAAAAGCTGAATTTTAATTGGAAGTAGAAGAAATTATTTTGTAGAATTATTTTATAACAAAGTTGTAGCATAAAATAAAATGCTAAAGTAAAAATAGATTATCAAATTCCTATAGGTAGCTGTTGTGCAGTTTTTCTGTCTTGTTTTTTTTTGTTTTGTTTTGTTTTGTTTTTAAGAAACTAATTTTCAAGATACTTTTGGAGGGCGTGCTGTTGTTCTGAAGGAAATAAAGTCACCAGAAAGACTCTAGTAGGCAGCAATTTGTATACATACATTGCAATATGTATGTGAAATTTATTGTCCCCTTAAACCTTCATCTTCAAAAAACTTAATGACTTTTACATTATACCAAATGCCCTTGTCATGAGGGATGTTTTAATATTATTTTTTCTTCTGATTCATATGATTCTGATTTTTTATTTTGATTCATATGAAAACAAAATAGGTTAAGGTCAATTAATTCACTTTTTTAAAGCAGGAAAATAAAAATTATTGTAGTGTTTTGGGTCTTTTAAAAATGTATTTCTTTACTGTTCCTGAGAAAACATTTGATGCATTTCTTAGAGTTTTGAATGGAGCAAAAGTTACATTATTTTACTTGTACACATTCTTTCTGTTATCCCAGTCCCAAGCAAACACTAAACCATCAGTGCGCTTCATAGTTTTAAATTATTCACTCATCTTATAAAAGCAACAACAACAAACCTGAAACAAGCAAACAAAAAGTTGAAAATGAATATTGCAATTGCAAAAAAATAAACAAACATAACACCCTCTATGGGAATGTTACCCTACCACAAAAGCATGAACTGTGAGATTGAAATGAGCAAAGTAAAAACCAACCATCACAGAAGTGAGTTTATGAAAGTCTTCTCTTGCATTGACTATGAACCATTTAGTCTTGAATATTGTGATGTTTATGTCTGCGTGCCTCTTAAAATGAAACACGGTGATAACTATATTACTTTCTACGGGCTGGAAGTTGAGGTAGAAACCATGTGCTTCAAAGGGTTGACAAGTATTGAAGAGTTTCTGCTAGTGAAGAGTATGTGTGAAAAGGCAGAGAGTCATGAATTATATTTTCCATGCAGCATGTCTTCACACTAACAGCTAACTGCTGTGTCTGTGTATATGAATGCAGCCAAAGATCATTATTGAACAGTCCTGGAGCATAAAATTTCCACCTGTCCTGCCAGAAGGAAGTGTCTTTCTATTTTATGCTATTCAATTGAACTGACCCTCTAGGAGAAGAAATTCCCCCAAACCAAGAGAAACAGAATATAATTGCTGCAGGGCTGGATGTCTCCTCAAACATCAAAACACCAGTTTCCATAATATTAACATTTGGGGGAAGATTTAAACCCGCAAAAGTTAGGAAATTTGGCATAAAGACTCCCAGTCACTCTGTAACTCATTTTTCTCTGTCAAAAAGAAGAGGACATGATGTTATTTGCCATATGTGTTGCTATATCATAGCCTGGCGAGCTGAGGTTAGACTTGCAATGGGAACCTCTTAATTCTGTGGATTTAAATCAGACCTATAATGTTGGTATAACAGTCAGCAGTGTCCTCGATGTACAATTTGGTTTGATGTGAGATTCTTTATCTGTGAGTTGTTGCTATGGGAGACTACAACTACTTCTACTGTGAGAGTAAAAAGGATTCTGTTTGCATATTTTAAAATATACACAGATGGAATATGTACATATACAAGCACACACAAATACACAGGCATTTGTGCATGCGTATATAGACATTTATGTCTATTTTTGTATCTACATTTATATAAATTGTCCATAAGAAAAATTAGGCCTAACTGGGCCATAGCTATGGATGCATTCTTATAAACCAGAAAGAAACAAGAGTGTTGGGGTTTTATTCTGTTCAAAGACTGAATCCAGTGGACAGTGTATTGTCTGGAGGGGAGCTCATTAAAAGTGGACTGTAATCGAGGCAGTAAAATACACTCTTTACTATTTTTTCCCCCTTTTCCACAACAGGAAAGGCTTTACGAAGAAGTCAGCATATTGGCTGCTGAGGGCTTTTGACAATCAAGGTCCATCTGCTCAGTATTGTACAAGATGAAAAATACATATAGTCCGAGCCTTGGAGAGTGTATAATATGATCTGATCTAGGTAGGTACTTCACCAACTATCCATTTGACACATGCAGTGACCAGATCTGGGCATAGAAATGCAGTATTTGCATGAATTTCCTGGCATATGCTACGATAAGGATTCAGAACCCCTTGAGCATACCACTGCTGATTTCCTTCATTGATTGCTGGACTAGACAAGCCTCTCTTAGTGCTAGAGAAGCAGTTACTGTATAATAGATAAATACTTCTAAAGAGCACCCTACATAAATGAGTAGCTAATTGCAATTGAAATTGGTAGAAACGTGGCTGTTGTACAGGTTTAGGGCTTCAGGCTTGTTTTTAATTTAAATTCCTGTTGAAATAAATGCATATAAATATGTATTTTTAAAAAACTTCTGCATCCATAATTTTGGAAATGAGACTGAAGTTTTTACTCTCTTTTATGTGTGCCTTTTCAGAGAAGGGTCTAATGACTTGACAATATCTTAATTTGGGTAGAAATATCCTGGCCACCCTACAAGTGAAGGGTTATAACTGCTACTTCAGATAGAATGTTTTCTTTTATTGATCCAATGGCCGTGTTTTTAAAAGGACTCCCTTACTTATGTGTGGGTAAGCACATGGAAAAATATATGTGCAACAGAGAGTCTTACAAAACACAGTGAAAATTTCACAACAAAGTTTTCAATACATTTTCTAGCAAGGCTGAGAGATAGAATGTTAACTTTGTGGATACCATAATAGCACAATGCTTGGTACCTCTGGTGTCATTAAATAATACTTACATTAAGACTCACTGTATGGTTTTACTACCCATCATAAATCTGAGCACTATGAAATGGAAATCTGACATCAGAAACTTTCTCCTACTGAAAATAAACTGTTAAAGCCTGGTTGTCTTCCTCACTCTACAAAAAGAAAGAGGGCTGTCCCAACACACCTGCTGGTAGCACCCACTGAAAGCCAGCTTACTTGACAGTAAATAAATATGTAAAATATGTAAAAGCAACAATGTCTTCCCTGAAGGGCCACTATCCTTCCAAGTTTCAGCACAAGAAAAAACTAGGAACTCATACAAGTTCAGAAAAGGCATCTTGTGAAATTAGAGTTGAGTTTTCACAGAATGACAGAATCATGGAATGGTTGAGGTTGGAAGGGACCTCTCGAAGTCATCTGGTCCAACCCTCGAGCCCCCTAGAGCCGGTTGCCCAGGACGATGTCCAGACAGTTATGATGGACATTTTTCTACAATGGCCTAATTTTCTTCCAATGAAATAATTAACAGTAACATAAAACTTTCATTGAATCTGCCTGGGATCTGGTCTAAATGTGGAAAACAAGGAAACCTCCAGCGCTGTGTATAAAATCCTGACATTATACGTCATTTATATGGCCAAAATTGTAAGCAACCTTAAACTGCAGCCAGTGTGGTCTGTCATTCTACTTTAATCTTAGCTAATCTATAAAGCATTTATCAGTACAGTATGCAGGAGATACTTGGGGGGGCTAATGCATAGGTCTAGCTCCAGGCGATGTGCCGCCTTAACTAATTTAAGGATGTATGTAGGATTTAGACGGAATGGAAGCTTTGTGTTGATTCTTTGCACAATGTTATGCTCCTTCCATTGACAATAATTGCATGTGCCACTGCCTGTTTCAAGCATTATAGTTTTGTTCTCTATTTGTCCACCCTCTCTTCCTCTTCCCTATTCCCCAGAAGAAAACAAATAACTGTAATTTCAGCAATATTTCCAAATTAGCATGACAAATTTTCTCCGTTAATTAAGCTAAATGAATAGGGATACTTGGAAAGTAAAGGAGCATTTTCCCTCTCTTTTTTGATTAGTCTTAACCTTGCACTAGCAACAGGCTGATCAGAAATTAAAGTCTATTGTTACAAATACTTACACATAAAATACTGTCTTTGATTTCTTTTTTTTATTTCTCTTTTTTTCCCTGCTGTAATGAAAACCCATGTTTGCTTCCCAGTGTTGTCCAAAAATGGGCTGGACTCATCGAAGAAAAAAAGTTTCTTAAGTGTTTCTTTTTAATCATAATTTCAAATTTGGTATTTCAAATTTCAAATTTCAAATGGAGCAGACTTTGACCAGATATTCAATGAATATACTGTCTATGTAAGCAGAAGTGTTATGTAGATAGCTATATAGCTAGACACACAGGCAGGGTTTTTTCATTTAATAGATCAATGAAAACATTAATTCAGTTGGAAGTCTTGATCTTCAGATAACGATAATTGGAGTAGATTAATTACAGTTAATGGGACTACATCAGTTTATGCCAGCTGAGAATCAGTCCCACTTTTTTTTCCTTTTGAAAGGATTGGACTTATTTTGTGTTTAAAAGATGAGTAGTTTTTTAAAAATTCATTAGTGAAGAATGCAGAAACATGCTGCTAATGACAACTTAAAAAGAAAATGCTAAGGTGGACAAATCAGCAAAATGAGTTTTTTGCAATGAGATCCTTTTTTCCAGAATATTTTTCACCTTACAGATTACCTGTTTGTTTGCTTATTTGTTTTAAGGAAAGTCACACCATGCATAACCATTTAGATTTTCATTGAATACCCCAATCTTGTATCTTGTGGTAGAACGGCATTCAAATATTACCCCTCTGCTAGCTCCCCTCAGCATCCTGGTTTCTCCTTGTTACAGAGTCTTCCTCCATAAACTGATGAATCAGCTTCTTCCAAGACTGTGACAACAATGTGGAAAGTCTTGCTCTAAAGTCACAACAATCAATTTATCTCCAAAGTAGACAAAAGTTTTCATCAGAACAGGAAGTATTTTTAGGCAATGTTTCCACCTCTCAGTATTAATGAGATATACAGCTCTGTTTCTGAATCATTCTTATTGTCAGGAAATAACATCACAAATCCAGACCAACATTCAGAAAAGGATGAAAAGGTATACTTAGCTATAAATAGATAACTGATTTAACTGAAGTGTAATTCCATTTCCAGTACTTCTCAATATCTCTTTTGGACTTGAATATCAAAGTCCACTGAGGTTCCAGAAAGAAAACACAGCATAAAACCCCCATAAAACTTAACATGAAATAGTGTAACATAACATAACACAACATAACCTAATATATAATAATGTAAGGCAAACCCTGGCCCTTCCAGCAGGGAATAGTATTTTTATGAAGTAAAAATTCTCTGCACTCCAAATGAAAGAAGCATTTTATACCAACCATTACGAAGCAAAGACATACAGTGAATAGCAGCCCAGAAGAATAGCTAACTTTAGCTCTAACAATGGCCTTTGAGTCATCTACTCAGCTCCTTTTTGTGACTTGATGCTATTAAAGTTTTTGTATCAGTCTCTTCTTAAAGTTTTGAAAGGTCCAGGCACTCAGAGACTTCCTAACAGAGGCCATGTATGTATTTGGCTTAAAGTTCCATACTTAAAAAAAAAAAAAAAAAGTCTTAAAATGTTTCATTTATTTTTGGTTAAGGTTCCTCATCATAAATAAGATTCAAGTGTTTCTTTTATCTCCATTGCTGTTATCCATAGCTAATATGCACAATGGTCAAGTGTCATGAGTGCAATCCCTGAAGTTAAAAGATCCATTTCACTCTACCTCCTTGCCCTTTGATAAGCTAGTAATTCAGGTTGACCACCACAATGGTGCTTGAATTTTCCAAAATGATTTCTAATTTTGGAAATCCCCATTTTGATTGTGCTCAGCAATGCCTTCTTCTTAGAATCATAGAATCATAGAATCGTTTAGGTTGGAAAAGACCTTTAAGATCATCCAGTCCAACCATTAACCTACACTACCAAGTCTACTCTAAGCCAATCAAGGGTAGACTAGACTAAACCATGTCCCAAAGTGCCACATCTACCCGTTTTTTGAACACTTCCAGGGATGGGGACTCCACCACCTCTCTGGGCAGCCTGTTCCAATGCTTGATCACCCTTTCTGTAAAGAAATTTTTCCTAATTTCAACCTAAGCCTCCCCTGGCGCAGCTTAAGCCCATTTCCTCTTGTTCTATTGCTAACTACTTGGGAGAAGAGACCAACACCCACCTCACTACAACCTCCTTTCAGGTAGTTGTAGACTTCTTTAATTTCAGAGGATCCGAGCAATAATTCACAGAGAAAACTGGGTGTTGTGGGTGCTCAACATCTAAGGTACAGGTCAACAACTCAAACTTGGTGACAGCTAACATTGTGACCATTGCCTTCACTGCATCTCACGTGTTTCAGCAATTAAATGCATATATTACCGTGCTTTAAGATAGTAGGGTAAAAAAGAATAAAAAGCCCAAACTGTGATACCAAGTGATAAGTAGTAGATTCTGTGCCAATATATCTATGTCCAACAATATACTCAACTTCTATTTCTTTAGCAAAAATACAGGGTAAAGAATCCCATGCAATGAGATCCAACAAAGAAACAAATCACAAGCAAAACTTACTCATGTATATTTAGATTTTGTATGACAGAAGACTTAGCACAAATTACAAATATCAGTCAGGATAATAATTGCAATAATATAATAATAAGTGCTTCTGTTCACACTTTAGCACCAGGTATAACACATAATAGTTTTACGCTCTTGGGAGGAGGAGGTTGTTACCTCATATGCACGCTTGGGTAAGAGTGTGGATGTGGACAGTAGGAGAGTAGCTGATGTGCTAATTTAATAACCTATGTCTGTTTTACCAGGTAGGTATGTAGTATTATGTTGTATAAACCCCCTTTGTTTCAATGACTCAAGTCAACGTGTGTTTTGAATAAATTAAAGTGATTTTTACCTTAAACTCTGATTGCTCTTTACCTTATAGTTTGTGTTGTCATATATAACATGGAAAAGTCAGTAGATGTAATGTTAGAGATTATTCAAGGGGATAAGAAAGTCTGTGGTCTGTAATTAATAACACTGTCTTCCTTTTATACCAGCAGATCTCAAAACCCTTTAAAATGTATGGCTAAATGCAACTAATTGATTTCACAGGCTAGAAAACAAAGGCACAAAGAGGAACTCAGGGGTACATTCACTTCTTCCAAGTACTAAGCAATATGCTGTCACCGCAGCCACGCTATCTCTCAATGAAGTCCCATTCGGTTGGGTTAGAGGTAATCACAGAGCACGTTGTATAAGCATATTTAAAATCCTTCTCAGATGAAGGCATGACTTTATTCACTTGCTTTCACAGTGTCCATTTCAAACTCCAGAAGCCAGACTCATTGGGATGTTTTACAGTACATCCATTAACCTTGTTTGGCTGATAGGATTCTTTGTCCTGTGGTTTTGATACATTTTTAATTGAATCTGGCACTGTTGTGACAATAGCTCAAGTTCACCAATTTTTAGTCTGTCTGCTGTGTCATACTTGGGGTTTTTAATTAATTTCAACACCCGACTTTTGAGGCTTTCACTTTTTTGTGAAAGGTTATGTTTTGGGAGCAGAACAAATCATTTGACAAAGCAACAAGATTATGGATTTTTTTTTTTTTAAGCATCTCATGTGACTTGTAATAAATATAAAGCAAATACTGAAATCTTTTACAAAGTTAAACCCAAACTGAAGCTTTCTGGATTCAGTCTAAGTAACACAGAATCAGAAGAGCAGAAAGCTTTGTGCAGAAATCTCCCGTGCTTTTCTGAAGCGTATGGAGAAAAATAGGGTCCTGCCTCAGAAACTGTCTAACAAAGATTTTAAAGCATTGGGTAACTGGCTGATTGATTACACAGAAGAAGAAATAGACTGTTTCCCTGTTTTATGCATGCCATTCAAGAGTATAGGTATTAAAATACCTTAACAATTCTATGTTGGTGAGGAATAAATAGGGAGCAACTGTAATTAATAACTATTAAAGCTGTTTGACTGATCGTATCTTCTGGCTTGCAAAATCTTTTATGTGCAGGTGTGTGCATTAATGGAATCCATTAAATTCATATATTTCAACAGATAGTAATTTACGATCTTTTATAAGATCTGTCATGAAACACAGTCAGAGATATAGGATTGTCTCAGTGCATTACATAGCAAATTGTACTCCCCTTTCCTCCGAAATGACTTGACTTCAGAGACTAAATATGAATGTCAATGCATTGGACAGCCACATTAGGTATACTTTTTGCTCTACCATCGCCTGGGAATATGTGGAATAAACCTTTTATCACTGGCAAAGCTGAGAACAAGAGTGAACAATATTCAAAGTGGCTGAAGGAAAAAATGTGTGGGAGTTCTATCTATTTCACTTTATACATAAAAAGAGAAAGAGATTGAGTGTGTAACCCTCATTTATGAATTGTAATGGCTCTCCTATGAGTTGCTAACTATTCTTTTCAACTTGTATTTGTTACTTTTTTTTCCTCTTGGTCCTTTCATAGAACCTAAGGAGATGAAGAGACGAGCCATTTTTTTAGCCACTCTACATCAAATTCAGAGGCCTATTCAGCCCTGGATAGGTATAAAAATCACTCACTAATGTCAATTACAAAGGTTTTTTCTTTTGTCCCAGAGAAACACAAGCTGTAAGCATGTGAAGTAAAAAAGGGAAATAAAGGCTGATTAGAACAGAAAAGAGAGGAAAAAAATAGTCTTCAGCTCAGACTTTAATGAGTTAGTGGAGGATTATAGGTAAACTATACCAGCTCTTAAAATGCTACTGACAAATCTCTCAGGGAGGCTTTTGTCTTGCTTGTCTATTTAATAGCACATTGAGATTATCATAATTAAGTACAGATGGTCAACATATTAAATGGATTAGTATCTGCCGTATATACAATCTTCATATACTTATTTAATACATTCATTAGGGAGGAGCTATAATAGTATCACATAAAGCTTGAACTTTCACCTCTTTTTTAGTAAATGAACTCATAATTTAAAAAACTCTGCCATAGTGCCTCTGTTAAATATAACAGGTCATTAGCCTGAGAAAATCCCATCTCACTGGAGTTTGTATCCATCATCCTAAATGTAGACCAACAACTAAACCCCTAAAGAAAACACGGAAGACAACTTGGTCACTGTTGACTCCTGCTGATTTCTATGTACCTGGGACCCATTTTGTCTGTAGGATGTTTGTCTACAGTTCAATGCCACATAATCAGTGGTAGTAGGTGACACTATTACTTTGTTTTTGAAGGAAATTGAAGGGATATGAGTGAACAGAAGGGGAAAGGGCATGGAAATGGATCAGAGTAACTTGACAGAAGGGGCAGAAGAGCAAGATAAAACAGCTCAAAAGTAGAGACTTAAAAGTAGTGTATGAGAAAGTAAAAGTGTTGCCCTTCCCCTTTGTGGATTGTTCTGGAGGACAGAAAGAAAGCAAGTGCTATGTAAGATGTCCAAAATTTGATACATTTCATAGCAAAGTAAACAAAATGATCAAGGTCTTGTAGGCAGTGAGTCATGAGGAAAGATGAAAAAGAATAGATCTGCATTGTTTGGCTAATGCTGACTAACAGGCAATATGTAAACTTTCTTCAAGATGATAGAAAGGGGTTCTTTAATTTATCTGTCTAGATTTGTAAGGACATACTGTGAAAGGGAACTTCTGAGATGCCTTTAGGATAGGTTACAAAAACAAGCACTTAACTGAAACTATCAACTTAACCAACTGAGCACAGAAGAAACAGATATTTTAGAAGAGTGCAGTGTTATGCAACAAAGTTATGGAACGGAAAGGTCTCCTTAATGCAGAGCGCAGCTGGACGGTGAAAAAAATCTAGGGAAGCGAAGAAAGTTCCCAGACTGGCTAGCAATTATATACAGAAGAGAGACTCCCATGCTGGCAGTAGTAATCTAGAAGACCCAAAGCTACATCCTCAGCTAGTGGATGTCACTCACATGATTTTTGTGCAACTAGAGCAGGTGATGATTTCACTTAACTTTTTTTTTTTTTTTTTTTTTTAAATACAGATATTGTGAAGGAGATGACAGGACAAAGTATTATGATCATTTGAAGATAATGCGTTCCATCAATCCTGCTATAGCTCTTACATGTGTGTGTGTGTTTATGCTCATACATATGCATTTATAAAGAACATTAGCAAAGAACTGAGGTAAGGTTTTTGGATTCAGGAAATCTTTTTGGAAATAGCCCTTCATCCACAGCTTCTGTTGCAAGAAAAGCTGTTATTATAGCTGGAACAAAGAAAGGGCTTGAAAATTGCTTTCAAACAAAAAGGTACAAGGGGAGATGTGTGCATGCCATAAATTGCTCCCCTTCTGAGATCCACAAGTCCATATTTTGGGGGAAATAGCTGCTGGTGTGCCTGCACTCAGGTCAGTGACAAAAGAAGGAAACCAAGAGTAATATGTGTGAGAGAGAAGCACTGATTTTCCCATGTGTTTCCATCATTCCTCTTCCTTCTATAGCACAAGTGCCTAGGATTTTGACAGATGCCTTAGGTAAGCGACTCAGTCTGCACAGTTGACAATGAGGAGTTCGGAAGAGCTGTAATTGTGAAAATAAGAATGAAGGGCAGTTGTAACTTTGGACTGACGTTGAGAGCTGCCTTAAAAGAAGCTTGATAAGGTCAAACTAATAAACTTGGGAGCTGCTCAAGGGGAAACCAAATTCTGGAGTTGTGAGACACTTTGACAGATAATTAGCATAAAACAGGGCAAGTGCCCCACCACAGAGAAAGTAAAATCACAATCACAAATAGAACTGAACTTAAATCAGTCAAAATAATGGACCAAGTGCTTGCCCTTGAACCCAAAAAAAAGTACCAAGGACAGAATTAGGTCCATAATTCTTAAACGAATGGAGATTCACTCAGCACTATAGGAGTCAAAGACAATGAAATACATGCATCTGGTGATAGCTGCTGTATTTTGGCTTCTTTGTAAAGACTGAGGGATATTGCTAAGTGCCACACGTAATACACCCGTACAAATTGAAATCTTTTGTTTGGTGTGGTACATTATAGGTTTGCTTACCTGGCCATATGCGTTTCTGATAGTTTCATTCCCATTGTGTATACTTGCCCACTGCATGCTTCACGGATAGCAGTTCATTTCATACAAGCTGCTATTCAACAGATGATAATGACTTGCTGCTTATATCCAAACACATCTTGCAGTGTCCTGCTGACAGGCCTAGCCTTTCCTTTCTCTCCTTTTTTATTTTCCTGGGTATATTTCCCTGCTGTCAGGCCTTATCTTTACCTCCTCTAGACTCTCCAAGGCCCCTTACTCTTCAATCAGGCTCTGTTCAGTCTTCTGAACCTCCAGAATATCTTCTGCAAAAACTCGTGTTTAGGAGGCACAAGAGAAACTGCAAGAAGCAGCTATGGCAATTTGCACCACCTCTTTCTAGTCCACTTCGCTTTGAAGATGGCCCACGTCATAAAACATTTCAATTTTCCACACTTTTTAATTAATACACAAGTATTCCATGGCAATTACGATATCAAATTTTGCCTACATAGTAATATGTAGCGCACATCTGATCTAAATCAGCGGCCGCTGGTGAGGCAGCACCTGGAATACTGTGTCCAGTTTTGGGCCTCTCACTCCAAGAAAGACATTGAGGTGCTGGAGCATGTCCAGAGAAGGGCAACGAAGCTGCTGAAGGGTCTGGGGCACAGGTCAGATGAGGAACAGCTGAGGGAACTGGGGTTGTTCAGCCTGGAGAAGAGGAGGCTGAGGGGAGACCTTATCACTCTCTACAACTACCTGAAGGAGGGTTGTAGTGAGGTGGGTGTTGGGCTCTTCTCCCAAGTAGGTGGCAATAGGATGAGAGGTAATGGCCTCAAGCCGCACCAGGGGAGGTTTAGATTGGATATTAGGAAAAATTTCTTCACGGAAAGTGTAGTCAAGCATTGGAACAGGCTGTCCAGAGGGGTGGTGGAGTCACCATCCCTGGAAGCATTCAAGAAATGGGCAGACGTGGCACTTTGGGACATGGTTTAGTCTAGTCTACCCTTAATTGGTTTAGTGTGGACTTGGTAATGTTAGCTTAATGGTTGGACTGTATGATCTTAAAGGTCTTTTCCAACCTAAATGATTCTATGATTCTATGTTTCTATGATAAATTTGCCTCTGTCAGAATTTCTTTGGCAAATTAAAGGGTATCCAAAGCCTGAATGGGACACAGAAGAGCTCCTCCTTCACCTGGCATGTTAAAAATCTCATGTATCTTTGTCTTAAGAAATCGGTAATAGCTAGTGTGCTTGCCTGAATGGTGAATCAAGACTCCAGCCTTGCTATTCCTGAAATAAGTATCACTTTCATGAAGAAATCTCACATCTCTCTGAAAACTTGACAATAGATAACACTGACTCTTTTCCTTCCCACCCACCTCTCCACCATGATATGTTCATTATGTTACTGCTAGAGGAACATAAATAATGCAGGGCTTGATTCACACAAGCTTTGTTAACTGAGCCCTTCAGGGTTTTTAGCAGGAACTGGGATCTAGTTTCCTCCTGTATTCTTTTTCAGACTTTTGAATTTCACTTGTTTTCTAATCCTCATCCCTAAAGTTTTTGGCACATTTCAAAACTCTACTTAGCTTTCGGAAACTTATCATGGAGCCAAATAAAACAAGGTCACAGCAGAGAGGTTTTGAGGAGGTGTCCTGGTTTCAGCTGGGATAGAGTTAATTTTCTTCCTAGCAGCAGGCATAGTGCTGTGGTTTGGATTTAGGATGAGAATAATGCTGATAACACACTGATGGTTTAGTTGTTGCTAAGTACTGCTTATGCTAGGCAAGGACTTTTCAGCTTCCCATGCTCTGCCAGGGGCACAAGAAACTGGGAGGGGGCACAGCCAGAATAGTTGACCCAAACTGATCAATGGGCTATTCCATACCATATGATGTCATGGGCAGTATAGAAACTGGGGGGGGTTGGCCAGGGGGCAGCAATCACTGCTCAGGAACTGTCTGGGTATCAGTCAGCGGGTGGTAAGCAATTGCATTGTGCATCACTTGCTTTGTAGATTATTATTATTATTATATTGTTATTATTGTCATTATTATTTTACTTTATTTCAATTATTAAACTGTTCTTATCTCAACCCATGAGTTTTCGCACTCTTACTCCTCCGATTCTCTCCCCCATCCCACCGGGGCAGGGGGAGTGAGCGAGTGGCTGCGTGGTGCTGAGTTGCTGGCTGGGGCTAAACCACGATAGGAGGACAAGTGTAGAGTTTATGTCTTATTCACTAAGATTCCTGAAGCCCATGTATTAGTTTGAAGTTGTTTGTGAAAACATTACAGTGCCCATGCTATGTTACACCAAAGCTCCATCTATCTCAGCATCCAATCCAATAGCAGTAACCCTGATGAGAGTTCAAGAACCAGATCTGTACTTAATAACACTTCCCTGGCATATCCAGCACCTTTCAGCAACCTGCAGATCAAGGTTTTCCTCAGATGGAGGTGGTGTCTTTACTTTTAAAAGTTTGACATTTGTAACCTGAGTCTTCACTGCCCATCATCTTGTCTAAAGTGGAAGTAAAATGCTGTCATTCTCATCAGGCTGCATTTTACACCCCTTTTCCACTGATACAAATGACAACACCAGAGGTAAGGAAATGGCAAAAGAGGCACTCAGCCTGAATATGTTTCTCCCTTTGGTTACACTTCTAATAAACATTTCCTACAAGCAGTTTTGTGTCAGAGAAGATTTTGGAAGGGGAGGGGATATGTAGCAGAGGAGTTGAACTATTGTTGTTATTATTGTTGTTGTTGTTGTTTATTATTATTATTATTATTATTATTATTATTATTATTATTATTATTATTATTATCTTTCAATGCAAAGTGCAGTGTAAGATCTTTACAAAACTCTAGCAAGAATTTTCTGTATGCAAGCTAGAGACAATATTTGTAATACTTCTGTTTATCTGTGTATCTCCCAGCAGACCTGTTTGTAAGTCTGCTTCTGTGCACATTTCTTTGTGTATATCAGTCCGTTTTTCTTCCTGATGCCTGTCTCTCTTTCTTTTGTTATGTATGTGCTGTCTCCTTCCCAAATCCCTTATGCTTATTTTCCAGACGCATTTATTTATGTTCCCTCGCTAATTGAAAATCTCATATTTGAAGTTATTATTCTGATTGATGTCTGTCATTTTGATCAAGCAGTTGCTCACAGATGCTTTGTTAGAACAATTTTGCTTGTTAGTTTATCACCATCCATCTCCCTGCTGACCTTCTGTGATGTTTGGTAGCAAAACCATTAAATATCTCCCACAAACAGAGAGACAATTGGCCATCCTCTCACGTGCACATGGCTGTAGGTACAACTGCAAAACCCTGGACATTCAGCTGCGTGGGCAGGTTCCATCTCAGACTGTAATGGAGATTTCTTCCTAGACAATGGAACAGGGAAAATTGCTTGTCATAATACAGTAATGTTATTTTTCTTCCTTCCAGTTACATGCTTTGGCCACTTAAGAAGTAGGAAGGTGGCTGTGTATTTTACTAGGTTTTTGCTCAATAGCTGGCAGTTCAACTCCTCAATCCAACACAAATTTTGTGTGTCTTCTGAGAAAATAAAGTTAACAAAAATAACAGAAAATGAAAACAACACTTAGGATTAATTCTACTAAGATCTCAGATTCTCATTTTTAAAGCTCAGATTTTCAAAACTGCAGCAGTGCAAACTCATGAGTATTTCTGACAGAGAAGTTCCCTTGATATCTGAAGTTCTGCTCTGAGCATGCCAAGAACTCAGGTCTTGACAGAGTGAGATATCTATTTTATGCCTAAATCCTCCCAAGATTCACAGAACAGGCATGTCTCTACCTGTCTTGTGTGAAGGACTTGCTCCCAGAGTTACACACTGATATGTATTAAGTATTTATTGGAGCATGTGTTCTTCTCCCACATGACTACCCAACCCAACAGACAAAGGAATCTTGCTCATTCATTCTTTCTGTCTGGCTTGGTGAATATTTCATTTTGTCTTGCAAAGTGGAATAACTTCAAGAAATAAACTCAAAGAATATGTACCCAAGAATAGTTAGAGTCACCCTTCCCCTCCCATTGCTGTGTTGTAAAAGAAAGCAATGCTTCCTACTGCATATTACTTGGAGGCCAGCCTTATGGGTATGTTTCAAGAACACCCTGAGACTCTAGCAGGAGTTTGTGAGCTGAGTATTATATGCGAAAGTTCCTTTAAAGTCATGAAGTTCATTTATACAGTAACTACCAGTATTTCATACTAAATTACCTTTAGACAGAATGGCTAAGAACATGAAGTGTTGACTGAAACCAGGTCTCTTTCTTTCTGTATTTAAAGCCCGGTCTTCTGAGTGAGTTTGTTCTCTCTCAATGCAGTCCATAGCCCTAGTGTTCGCACTTGCTCTCAATGTGATTGCTTGTTACTTGTTCCTAATGAGTTTGGTTTGAATCCTTGCAGCAGGAAGCAAGGAGGTTTGACTCTCCCATGTCCTGCTCAGTCCTTTGATCTCCTTATCTAGACTATTCACTAAAATGCACAGCTCCTCTGCAGGCCATATATTTAATTCACCCACCTTTCATTTCTGAAGAGCATACTTTTAGGAGAGGGTTGGGGATCCAAATCCTGAGTGAAGGGTGGAAGTCACCTGTAGCCATAAGGAAAGTGCCTTTGCCTTGCAGAAATACAATTTTCATCCATCTCTCTATTTCAAGTAGCCACTTTTGGTCAGAAATATGTGTGTTAACTTTAGGGGAGATCTGTTCATCTTACAGCTGTTGTTGATCTGCTTTTGCAAGGTTATTTAGTTCACAGTCACAATGGAAGAGCAAAGAGAAACCCTGAGTGATGAAAAAGCAGGAGAAAGGCTAAAGGAAATAACAAACAAGAACCTCATGGAAAAAGTGAAGAAATTAAGAATGAAAGATCCTTCTGGGAATACTGTTCAAAATACTTCTTCACTGGTTTATGACAGTTAGTTGAATGCTAATAAAGACACCAGATGTAATGTACTTGTAGTAAAAATTTTAAGGATCTTAGTTTAATTGTGTACTACAAGGGTAGAAACATATCTTTTAGGGTTTTGAGGGGGGTTTAAAATGTTTTCTCCAAAACCAAAGCTTCCTGGAAGTGATGAGAGAGAAACACTCCTTGTGTGGGGTTTTGTTTACAAGACATCAGTAAGTTTAAGTTGTCTTTCCTGGTATTTTATTTATCCTCATTGACCATTAACATTTTCTGAGGACCCAAAATCCAATACTAGACACAAATTTTCCTTGAAATATTCCCATCCCAATGCACCACAAGTTTCTGACAGCAAGATTGTACTTTTCATAATCCAGACTGTCCATATCTTTCAAGAAATAATCATGTTTTCTTGCATTAAGTTGAATACAAAGGTACATGAGGCTGTAATCAGTCCTTTTTTTCGTAGATGCCATGCTTACACATATTTCCTAACACAGTGACTGAAAAAAAATCTGTAATATTATGTACTTATGCTGTACAATTTTGTCTACAGTGGTTATACTACTTTTGGTCACACTAACTCTGCCGTTCTAGGCATTATACACATGTCTAGACAGATTTGTAGAAATACCTACTTACATTATGAACAATTTTTGCTGGGGTCTGGGCACAAATTCTACATCTTGGATGTACTGTCTGTCTCATGTTCAACATATGTCACATGAATGACTTGTTCCTGTGTTGTTCTAATTAAATCCTCAGTTTCTGTTTTTAACTCTCCTTTGACAAGTTGCTTATAATTTGCCACCTTCTTCTGATGAGGTTTTTTATCCCTTCAAAAATTCACATATACTTCTTTTTCATCCTTTTCTGATTACATCTCTTTTTTCCAGCTAATGACTATTTCTCAGTAAGAGCATATTCCGCATTCAGTTTTGAAATTTGATCCAGGATCCAGTCAATCCAACTTCTTTCCCCCCTGAAGTCTATTATATTATATATTTCTCCCCCATGATATGCCTGACTGCTCTCAAGCCCTTTAAATCTTATTCTTCTCATCTGCACTGCACTTAGTAACCTATAAAGGAATTTTCAACCATATATAGGATGTGGAATTCATGCAGTACGCAACAAGATGGCTCACATATCACCAGAATCTTGAATTCCCCATGTACAGGTATTGAGAGAGTGCCAATGTCTCCTTTCTCAAATAGTGACTCGAGAAGGTCAAAGCTTTCTGTTGCAGAACTGGTGTAGCACAGTAGTGTGTGTGCATTCATTCTCTGGGTTTGGTCCAAAAACCGTTCATCTCTATTATAGTAACAGTAAGATCATCTTGGCTCTTAAGCTCATGCTGACTCATCTTGATTCATCTTGACTCATGTTTTTACTTTTAGAATTTTTCTTTTAAAAAGAAGGAAAAAAATGATGGGACAGACCTCAAACAGGTAAGAGATGTATATGTAATTTAGGACATTACATTTTTGGTTGGTTGGTTTGTTTTTAGTTGGTGGGGGTTTTTTTGAGGGTTTTTTTGGTCAAGATTCAGTCTAAGGTGTATTTCAAGATGATGTAGAGCCCCAGGGCTACTTGTCTCGGAGCACATTTTGATGCCATATCCTTTTAGCCCCAGAATGGGCTCTCTGATTTCATAGGAGGTATTTTTGCAGTTGCATATGCCTAAAGGCATCAAAAGTATGTGAAGGTATTGTAATGTTGTTATCCCTGAGATAATTTTTGATTGTGGTAACCTCAATATCACATATCCATTTAGTCTTCGCAATCAGGGAGGAAGAATTTTGTGGCCCTAAAAACCTTGCAAGATGAAATGCTAGGCTGGATTTACCCCTTGTACCCAATAAACTCTACTGCCTTTAGAAAGTATGAGTCTTTGGCATTAGAAACAGAAAACATACACAGTGACAAACAGATAATTCTACAAGGAAAATAAATCTATAATATTTCTCTTCTGTAGCCTTGTATTTGCAGTTGTGACATGATTTATCCTCTCCAAACATATGACTAAATGAGAAACAAATAATATGCTATGCATAAATTAGTATAGAATCAAATAGGTATTGATAATATTTGCAGTTGTTTTTAACTAGAAACCAACCCTTTGAGTGATTAACTCCAAATCTCCTTCTTCTTTCTTTTTATTATTTTTCATGGTAGTTACAGACAAAGCTTTTAAGCCAGTCGGGGGAAAGTATATTATTTCCATCCCCCTTTTAAATACTCTATAAAGAACTCTATCGTTCATAATAGCTTTGTTTACTGCGTAGTACAGCATGTTCTAATTATCACCTCTGCCTCACTAACCATACGGTTTATATTCTCACACTCATCAGTTATTTTTATGCCCCCTGAAGAAATGAAGAGAGCATTAATAAGAATAATTTTTTGAGGATATCATTTTGGGTGAAATTATGAGAAATAATGTACTAAAGCACAGAAATTCAGCTTTGCTTTAGTGTCCCTTAGGATAAATTTGTCTTCCTTCCTTCCTTCCTTCCTTCCTTCCTTCCTTCCTTCCTTCCTTCCTTCCTTCCTTCCTTCCTTCCTTCCTTCCTTCCTTCCTTCCTTCCTTTGCCTCTCTTCCTTTGATTTTAAGTAGTTAGAAATACAAAATTAATAAAGATTTATGTTCAGATGTATTTCCTATCAATGACCTGTCTGCAAATGCACAACAAATCCAATTGTCTTCAGTGCTGTTACTCTCATTGTAAGGTATTCTTGACCTTCACTAGAGGCCAGTGGTGCAGCTATTACACGTGCCGATGTTCAGATGTACAAAGGCTGCTCAGAGCAAAGTTATTTAGTAACCTGGCTCCAAAGGTGGAAGAAGATGGAGATAAGTACTAATAACTAATTGGAAAAAAAATCCTATGTTGTTTTTTTTTGTTAACACCACCTTACATTTCACTTAGGAAATCTCACGGATAATGTTTATTGGCTTATCTGTAAAACTCTTGTTATCACTAAATGCACAATTAGCTCACATACTTTATCCAGTGCTCAGACCCATCTAGACTTCTGAAACAGCTACAAATATTTACTCCATGTTTAACATTAAAGAATAACCTTATTTCTTTGATTATTAGTATTAGAAAAGAACTAAAAACTATTAGTATAAGGTGTACACATATATATGTTTATATAGTACACACAAACACACACATACATCCATGGTATTTGTATGATACACTTCCCATGCAACAGACAATGCTTTTTTATATTTCCTGATAAGAAAAGCATATCACCAACAGGAATTAATTCAGTTCCTTTTGTCAGTTAGGCTTGTTGGTATACCTGCCTGATACCTCTGGATATGAAATTTCACCAGATTCTGAAAATATATACCATATTAAAAAAAAAATTGTGGAAGAAAAGCGGACAAAACTGATCAAATTCTCTATGATATTATTCATTGATATTTTAACATAAATACCAAAGACTAAAAAATTAACACAATAATCATACAAAAAAAACCCCCAAATTTCTATTGAGATACTCATTCATAACAAAAGGAATGGTTCCCATGTTAGCAGACTTCAGGTCATTTTAAGCAACTGTCCTGATCTTCATAGGGGAAAATGATGAATTTCACCACCTACTTCCTATTTTAAGACCATTTTGGGAAAGAGATTTAACTTAAATTTTGACATCTTCAAATGCTTCAGAAACCAGGACTCTGGATAAATTAATCCAATAACTAATTATTCCTGGGGTTTAAATAACTGCAAAAATTGTTTTGTTTTAGTTTAAGTTTTTTTTGGTTCAGCTTACAGTATTAAGAATGTTGATGTAGTTTACCATGTTTACTAAAGGGATGGCTCCTGTTATAATCTTTTCCATGTGTCAGTTTCTGAGATATGATCAAAAAACTTATTATGTTTCTTCTTTTAAAGTTAATAATGTAATTATTAAATCATTACTAGGAACTCATTTTTAGCTCTTTTCCATTGACAAGACTTTTATTTTTTTTTTTTTAATCAATTGTATAGGACTAAGCACAAGGATGAAATCAGCGTTACTGCTTCACTGTGTCTTCTAAATATCCCCAGAATTAGGACATTCTGCCTTGAATTTCAATACCTGTGCACCGCTGTAATTTCTTTTAAAAACCACTTCTATTACTGAATTTTGGTGGGGAGGGGAAAGCAGGGGTTTGAGGAGAGTCTTTTATTATGTCTTCTGCAGGGAGAAAAGTTATTTAAGCCCGCATGGCCACCCATGTAGAAAACTACAAGTACTTTCCAGACTGACCTGGCTGTACGTACGACAGTTCTGCTCCAGAGGCCCTACAGATGTATTATGGTAACATGGTACCCAACCTGGCAAGCATTGTATTTAGGGGCATGCCAAAAAGCTCAAGGAACAGACAGAATAGTTCATTGTCTGTGTGATTTTTCTTTATAGAATATGATTTTTGGAGAGTTGTCGTCTGTTTTCCCAATGAGAATCAATTTCAGGTAAACAGCCATTCTGTGATCCCCAGCAGCATGAAGCAGTTCGACCACACATTGACGTCATTGTTCAGCCCCATATTCTGCAGGACAGACCAGATAATTCTGTCATCTCACTGCTAAATAGGAATTAACTAAGAGATACCAGTCTCTTCCTTGCTTTTTTCTTAAACTCTTTGTGATGAAAAATCCCACAGGATTTTTCCATGTTGCAAATGCTAGACCAGAAAGTTAATAATTACCCTCATTACATAAAGAATGCACACATGAAGCCTGTGCACAAGAAACCTAATTTGCCAACTGAGAGACACAATCTCATAATACAGAGCCAATTGTCACAGTTGTTGCTCATGCAAAATAAAGTTTACAGTCCTCTTGTCCCACTGATTTCCTCAGCACAAGAAGGATATGGACTTGTTGGAGCGGGTCTAGAGGAGGGCCACCAAAATGATCCGAGGGCTGGAACACCTCTCCTACGAAGACAGGCTGGGAGAGCTGGGGTTGTTCAGCCTGGAGAAGAGAGAGAAGGCTGCGAGGAGACCTGATTGTGACCTTCCAGTACTTAAAGGGGGCCGATAGGAAGGATGTGGGCAATCTTTTTAGCAAGGACTGTTGTGACAGAACAAGGAATGATGGATTTAAACTAAAGAAGAATAAAGAAGAATAGATTTAGAGTAGACATAAGAAATTTTTTTACAATGAGGGTGGTGAAGCACTGGCACAGGTTGCCCAGAGAGGTGGTAGATGCCCCATCCTGGCAACATCCCAGGCCAGGTTGGACGGGGCTCAGCACCCTGATGTGGTTAAAGCTGTCCCTGCTCACTGCAGGGGGTTGGGCTGGGTGAGCTCTAAAGGACCCTTCCAACCCAAAGCATTCTATGATTGTATGATTCTATGATTTCCATGGGCCAATAATGAGGGTAAATTGATGCACAAGGACATAATGATAAAAAAAAAAAATCAAGCACAAAATAGCCTTTCATACTAACAGCTTCCTTTCATCAACTCTGAAAACTGACTGCCCATCAACAATATAGTGAATTGGGCCTGAAAATAAAAGTATCACTACAAATTCCCCATTTCTCCAAATACAAAAGAAAAATAACATTCTCTCATTAAATTTTACAAATAAATTCAACTCGTTGGCTTAAGCAAAAAGGATGATGTAGCTAACCAAAGAATCTCCAAAGCCGGTACTTAAATTGTAATGACAAGTGAAAATGAGTAAATAAATGCAGCTATATTTAAAAGGAAAAAGCAGGCAACGCATTTATTTAGTATATAAAAAACTGCAGAACATCATTCCAATCACTCTGTCTGTATGCAAAGCCAGTCGTATATAAAGAGTTTTATTTTCTTCTGTAGAAAAGAATTTAGTTGCTGAGGACTTTTTTTCTTCCTAACTAGCTGTCAGCTGTTACTGTCAGCAGTGATTAAACATAAGCAGGAGTTGTGATTCATCAACGGCAGATAGAATCATCACGGATGTAAAGTATTCTTTGTTCCAAGGTCAGATCTTGTATGAAGCTAGGACAACTTTATGCACCAATCCTTGTGTCTGGTTTATTTATGGTAATTCATTTACTGTCATATCATTACAGAACAAGGATAAAATTTATATGCAATTGGAGAAATATGTTCAGGAAACATGGGGAGGATGAAGTGTGTGTATATGCATGTGTTTTATGAACAACATGATATGCTGGATCTATGGCTATGCACATACATTCTGGTGTGCATATGAATGCTTTGTATCTGTAGAGAACCTGGTGTATTTAGAGATCTTGGAAGAGCTTAAAAGCGTTACAGCATCCCTCCCCTGGGCATTGCTTTGGCATGTTTCTTAACCAGTAAACTCCTCAAGAAGTGTCACTTACCAAATCTTTGTACACTACCTAAAACAACATGACTCTTACTGGGATCAGCAACTCCGGGCATTTTTAATACCTACTTAATAATAATAATTACTGGTGGCTAAAATTAGGTATAAAGAGATTAAGTGATTTGCTGGACTATGCACAGCAAGAAAATAACTAAGTGGGGAATATGCCCCAGGATTCTGTGCTCCTAATCCTCTGTCTCAGCTAGCAAATTTGTAATTCCAGAGAAGCTGAGAAGAGGATTTGATCTTTATGTCTCAAGATCTCATCTATCCACCACAATCTCTAGCAAACAAAGACTAAGTGAAACAGTAAGACTTATTTTCCCGTTACTAATGCTTTTAGATTGTTCTCTGCATATTCCTAAGTATTCCACATTCTACTTGGAGAAGTAGAAAGGGTGTGAGATATGTAGAGAGATAAAAGTGCTTCATTGATGCAGCTGAGAAATGGATTAGACAGTCTGAGACCTTCAAGACTTTTTGAAACTAAACTGAAGTCATCAACAAATGAGTCATAGGATTTCAAGTTTTATTTAATTTTTCAGTACTAAGTTCATGGCCTGCTAATTTCCAAATTCATGCAGATTAATGTTTATTTGTTATATACTCTTTCTAACTGTTTCTATCAAAGAGATTTTTTTGAAAACAAATAATTCAGGAATTTTTGGGTTTTAATCTGAACTCCTATATTTTCATGATTTGTGGGCTTTTGGAGATAGAAAGGTTGTGATTATGAAATCTTACCTCCTTCATAACTAATCTTTGAGAAATTAGTTTACTAATTCTTGCAGAAATTATTCCTGAGTCTCCAGTAAGCCATCACTACCAAGGCCATCAGCTGGAATCCAACCATAATTAAATAGCATTATCTATTTTTTTTTCTCTTTTAGGAAACAAAAAAAAAAAAAAAGAAGAAATAAATCCTTCAACTAACACCTACAGACCTATAATCATATGGAGAATAATCAGTGACTTCGAATACTCATACATCTTAACAACAGGCAGTGAAAGAACAAAGAGAATGAGACATTGGCAGCCGTTGTTTTCTCTTCCAAAGAGCCAAAGTTTCCTCATCTGATGCATGCATCAGGTAGTGAGATACAAAAGTTTACAACATTGAGGATAATGCATAATTCATGCCAAGAAAAAAGGGTTATATCTTCAGAGAATATTATGTTCATCAATTAATTTGACAATCTCTAATCAAGAGTCAGGAGAGGAGATATAAATGACCCTCATATGTTCATTTTTTTAAAAAAAAACAAAACACAGAAGTCAGAAAAATGCTGGCAGAGGAGGATCAAGGGCACAAAATAGCTGAAATTGGATGATGATATGTTGGACTGAGACAGCATATTACATTCTGGGATCTCAAAGCCCTTCCTAGGCTTCAATTCACAAGACTCCTTGAAGAAGCTAAGTATCATTATAAGTATTTTTGGGATAATCAAACTGATAAGCAGAGTGTCATGACTTATTTTAAGTTATGCAGCAACTCTCATGAGAGACAAACACAGAATTCAGAACTTGGGGTCTTCAGTACCTTTTCTAGTTATTACACATGACTCAAGGGTCCAGAAATCACTTTCCCTAACAAATTTGGGAATAGTACAGATTTCATTTTGTTTTGTTTCAATTCTTTCAAAGAACTTTGAGGAAACTGTTCTTGTCAGGCGCTCTCTGAGTGGCTGCGGTGGGACCTTATCTGCTGAGTTTTTTCTGTTGCAGATAAACAACTATGGATGTTTCCTTTCGTTTACAACAGCAAGGGACGTAAGTTGTCAACAAGGTGTTCCTGGAAATGATACCAAACCTCCTCCTTGACCCAGGTGACCAGTATTAAAGCCATTATGCCATGATTCTCTGTATATGAAGTACAAGCTTTCCCAGAGCTCCAATTATGCAGTCAGTATCTCTCTCTTATGATAGACCTTCTTTTCACATTCCTAAGCATCCCTTCCCCTGCATTCTTGCTCTCAAACTTACCTACCTAGCATTAAAATATGAATTCTCTGTTCTATTGCTTGTAAATTTTCTACTTTCCAGATTTCAGCCCCTTTAGACAAATCTGGCTGGACTCCTAAGTGTCAGCTGTCTCAGGGCATTTCCACTTGAACAGGACCGAGAAAAGTTGAGTAACCCTTTATAGTCATTTAGGTCTCTGCTCCCAACACAAAGCACAAGGAAGCAGTTCACTCCCACCCCTGAAGTCAATCTACAAAGCAAACAGGATTAATAAGTAGAACAACTCACCCATAATATTTCATTAAAACCATTCAGAAATCAGCAGTGTTTTACATGCTATTGTTCAGTCATCCTGAGCTTGCTGTAGGATCATGATCCTGGCAGCCTGTAGAACACATTTCATTCTTCAAAGTTATCACTGCTTTTCTTCTGCATGTCATTTGACTTCGATGAAGACCGAAAGACATATATCAGATCTTCAGCAGTATCCCATTGAGAGTTCTCATGGCACTTCAGTCACTTAGGCATGATCTATGCTCTCAACAGTTAAAGATAATGACTTCAGGAATAATCTTTCATAGGTTTTATATTAAATGAGACTAAAGTGCAAGCAGGGTATTAAAGAACCTTGTTATTTGCAGAGTGCTTAGAGTAACCTTAAATATGGAGATGATCAAATTTCATGACCTTTATTTTTAATTTTTCCTTTTTATTTTTTTCCTCTTGTGTGTGAAAGTCTGGCATGTATGCATGCTTCATCTAGACAGGTACACAGGCATCCATAACCAGGGTGTATGTGCATACATATACAAGCTGTACATTGGGTAGTATTAGTGGCTCTGTCCTTTAAACACTGCATAGAGAATATTGCAGCCTACGTGTTCAACTGGGTCCATTTTCTTAACTTTGATATCTGATCTGTATTACCGTGATCTGAGCTTTCCACTCATGCAGGTACGACATTTTTGGTGAGGAAAAAAGAAACAGAGGCCTAGATAGTGTCTTTATGGGCTACTATGATTGCAGGATTGGACCTTTTATCTTTCAGTTAGATACAGAGCTGTTCTTCACTCCTTCTCCTAACAGCAGCAAGCTGCACTGTTAAGCAGTCACTCTTATTGCATGCAACCACTGACTGCATTTCAATCATGCTGGGGCAACTTATTTACAGAAACAATGCACTGTGTATAAATGCATACGCATACACGCACGCACGCGCGCCCAGGCACACAGAGACGTATCACAGAGGTGATAATGATATCTCTGTGACAAATTGCGCAGTCAGGTAGAATTGAAGTTGTTGATTTTAATGTTCAGAATAAGCTTCAAGAAAGCTGAAGCCCGATTCATGGCTTTTTTATAGAATAATACACTAATTTGATCTTTCTTCCCCACTTACTATTAAATGACCTGCATAGCCAACTGATATAATTTCATGGGCAAAGGAAAGATGTGGTACATCATAAAATATTTGTGTATGATTCGTTTTAAATAGAAGTTTCTGTGAAGCTGAGTGACTATTTCACGTATTAGAAAGACTGCTGGCAAGTATAACGGTGATTCAGTCAGAAAAAGGCAATTTACCTTGTGATTTTTCACATGGTGCTCAATAACAAAATGAATATTCCAAGTATAATGGAATATGCAGTGCAGTGCCAGCACTGTCAACCTTTGCTGCTCCGCTGCTTGAATTTTCCCACACTGTATTTACAATTTCCTCCCTCTGTGCATAGGGAACATCTTCATGAATACCTACAAAGCCATGTCACCACTTCTTTCGAAGTCTTTCTTCACTCTACATAGCAATGCCTTGCTAGAAATACATCTAAAGCACTTATGCAGCCAGTTGCATGTGCTTGTAGAAAGAGTAGTCTCTTCTTTATGTAACTAACTCCTGTCACATAGAATTGTCTCACCTGCTACTTCTCCACCTCGTCCCTTTGCCATCCTCACTTCTTGTCTCTCATTTTACACTTAAATGATAAGCCCCTTCGGGGAAACACCATCTGGTAGGATTTAGGTCTGCCGAATGTACAGTGCTGAAGTACCCAAACCTCAAAGCGTTGTGTGCAACTAAATAATAATAATATCAGTAGCAGCAAACTCTTGTATGCTCTGGCTCCTTAAGGCCGATACTCTCACCAGTTCGGGCCTCAGAAAACTACTAATATGGGCTGACATAACAAATTAACAACAAGGGAAGTTCACAGAAGGGCAATCCAGCCAAAGTCTGCCAAAGATATTAGCATTCATTTTGCAACCTTGTCGCCAGTTTGTGCAAAGTTGATGGTTGGAGGTTACACTTTCATTAAAAATTGACAACATTTGAAATGCTAATCAAAACCACTTGTCCTTTCTACCTCTATTTATCTTGGGGTGGGGGGGAGGAGAATTAAAAAAAGGGGGGAGAGGGGAGAAAAGAGAAACAAAACATAAAAGAAACCTGACTTTGAACTGCAACAAATAGTCTTTCACATCTCTCCCTCCCTCCTTCTGTGCAGGACAGATAAGAGCTATGCAGATTGAGTGTCAGGACCTCAGCGGCAAGGGGGAAAGCTCAGTTTCTGGAGTTCAGGATGCTCTTTGCAAGACGAGAAGGCAAAAGGCTACCAGTCTGGGAGGCAGAGGGAACAGAAGAGGAGGCAGTAGAGCAGGCTTTTCACTGGCAATATCGCTGTAAGATGCATGTCATTTCACAGAGGAAAAAAGAAGGTAAAGAGAAGGAAAATAACAGACCAGCAAACTGACCAAATAAATATAAAAATAGTGTGTATTTATAGAATGTAAAATATTGATCGGAACTAATCCTCAGGCACAGGTAATACGTAAGTGAAGGCTTAAGCTAGCAGCTAACTGGGAAATACTAATATATCTCTGTTGCAGTTAGAAATATACTGGGAGGAGAGAGGAAGATACCCCTTAAGAAAAAAGATATATTCAAACATTTCTGAGCAAAACTCTCTATTTTTTTCCAGATTATTTTAATTTATAAGGATGCTTATAACCTTTTCTTCTCAGAAAGTAAATACAAATTCATGAAACAAACAGAAAATAAATTTTAAAATGTGCAGTCAACCTTTTGAAACCTGATCAACTTGAAAATATTCATTTTTCCCCAAAAAGGTCTTCAAATAAGAAAACATAATAAATTAATATATAAAAAAGAGATACTTTTTTCCTGAGCAGTTATACACTGGCTCCCCCGAAGCAGTTGTGTAACAGTGAATTACAGTGGAACTGGCAGTGATGTGACTGTTCCAGTTAATGTAGCAACCATTGTACAATCAAGCTGTAATCTCCCATGTACCCTCAGAGATAAGAGTGAATTGTTGCTAGATAACAAAAATAAAAATACAGTGGAACGCCTACCTATACCTATACCTATTTCTTTACATTTGTGTCCTTCGATTTTCTACCTAAGTGTAAACCCTATTTTCAAATCTGGCTGTCTGTAGCTAGACTTCCAGCTTTTAACTGGGCTCCTAAATACCTGTTTTCAGCATCTAAAATGAAGTGTCTATAAGCATAACTTTAGGCAACAAAATAGGTTCAACTTCTGATTTGCTGCAAAGCAGTATTGTTCATTTAACTTCAAAGAAACAGTGCCAGTTTATCCAAACCTACAGTTTTACTGTATTCCTTACTCAAGAACTCAATGTATGTATGTAAAATATTTAAATAATAATAGCCAAAGATGAATTTAAGCAATCGGAACAGATTAGATGTTTTAATATTTGTTTCCTACTGTCGGAACATCCTTCTTTTTTTTTAATCTCTTTTAAAGGGCTTTATGGCATTTAAAAAAAAAAAAAAAAAAAAAAAACAAAAAACTCCCAATCAACCAAATAAAACACCTGTGTAACACATGGGAGTATTAGCCAAATTTCTGTGCAATCAGCCTTTTATAAATCCCACTTCTACTCTTCCTTTGGATCAAATATAATATAAAGATATAACCTGTGCTGAAATACTGTAAGATGTTCCTGTATGCTGCTAAATGCTGTATGTCATACCCCAGAAGTGGCAGTTTTCAGCAGAATGTTTATAAAGTGCTTCAAGATTTCTGTAGGATGCTGTATGAAATAAAAGTTGCTATTATTCTGAAATCCTAGTCAGCCATGGAATTAGGATCCCAAAGCAGGGACTGAAATAAATATGCCCTTTAGAGGGGGAGAGAGAAGAGAGAAAAAAAAGGATTAAATTAATAATATTTCAAGGATTTTTTTATTTTAAATTAAAATGCATGGTTTAGACCATATTTCAATTATCAGCTCAACATTACTCTTTAAGCAAATGACTAGAGTTAACGAGAGAGCTACTACATATTGAATACATTGATTTTCTGCTTGGTGTAAACTCTAAATAGCCGATTAGAAAGCTGTGAATCAGAAGGACTCAGTGTACCTAATATACCCAGCAATAAATTGCAAGCTGAAAGCCGTACAAATCTTTGAAGGAGAAATGTATTCTAAGCAAATGACTATGAAACTTAAATGCATAAATGTTAATGGCAAACCTGCCCTATCTACCAATTTAAGAAATAGTGCACATTTTGATATGCATATCAAGCTAATGCAGAAAACTATTGAGCTTAGAGGTATAAAGATACCTCAGATTTATTTAAAGAAAAAAATATTACTGTGAAATGAATACTTAATTGAACAACTTCTAATAGGGCGTTCACAGTGTACTACCTTTTTTGTCCTTCCCCATCACCATCACATTGGCTCATCTGCTGTCATGCTCATGCAAACCAGAAACTTCCGATTTTGAACACTGCATAACTGGGCTAAATTAATCTTTGGAGTAATTCTGAAGCCAATGTAATTTTATCAGAGCTGAGAATGAATGTATGATTCAAAGTTTCTATAAAGAGATGATCTAGATGAACTATACAGAACAAAAAGGAAATATCTGTTCTTTCTTTAAAGATGGGACGCTACTTTGCTGATAAAAACAGACTGGTGATACGATAGTGTTATACCCAAGTCCCTTCTAGCTACCTGTCTGTTTGTCACATCCTTATTCTTGTTTTAACTATCTGTCTGTCCATCTACTTTAATTAGTTGTCTATCTGTACCTCTTGGTCCTTCCTAATAGCTGTATCTGTCTATCTGCTACATCTAGTTGCTTTACATCTATCTGATCCTTACAAAGGTGCTATCCATCTATCATATGCATACAGTACTTCTGTTGTGTCAATCAAAGTCAACTTCAGCTTTCTGTTTAATGTCTAAATGGATGTGTGTTGATAATTTTTTAATTCCCTGGAACAGGATCCATTATTTCACTTCATGTGTCCACATTACTTATCACTTATTCTGGCCCAGAATCCTGACATGGAGTTCTTCTTTTGCTACAGTAACTATAGTATATTAGTAGGAGTCTTCACATTAGGGACAAAGACTTCATCTGTCAATACCTATGGGTCATTCTGTGCATCTCCCTGCTCTCCTTCTGCAGTCTAAATGTTAGCAAGTAAGAACTAGGGAAGCATTTAATTTTAATATAACACTAATCTCCAGCTTTAATAACTTCAGATTGTATAAGGAATGATATTGTGAAAAAGTGAAACTATTTTTATGTTATTCAAATACACTTGTAAAGTGCAGGATGGTGCTCTCCTAACATTAGACCTCAAATAGTTTGTTCTTTAAGTCTCTGAGTTGTCTTTATTAAGAAGAATCCACTTCCAGAAGGTGATTCATATAAGTTATTTTAGGCATCCAACTTAGGATGGGATGAACCCCCTTCTGGAATTATTTTTCTTTTTTCAAAAGAGAAGCTCGTGAACTGGCTTAGGGTGTGCAACTACTTTCTAGACAAGTAACATAAGGCAGAGTAAGCCCATATTTGTTGTCACAAGGCTAATGCTTCATATAACTGGTTGGTTCTAGCTGTGAAAGTTGGAAAGCTCAACTTTTAAGTGTAGGTCCTAATAGAACAAAACTGTAACTTTTCCCCCTCCTTTTCTGCCCACTGTGAAATGAATCCTGAACATCCCGGAAAATATTATTAGTAGTCTATACTTAGGTATTTTGGGAAGCTTGTAATTAATTGTTTCTTTTCAGATTTCCAAGCTAATGTAAAAATACAATTGTTTATCAGGAATGATAAGGTAACAAATACATATTTGAACATCTGTTGCATTTCCTATCTATAGAAAGTGCAGCTACCTAACTGTGTATGACTAAGCTAACTTTCCCTTGCAGGAGGACTTTAAAAAAAAAAAATCAGGAAATATCAATGTGGGGGCTTTTCTTTACATTTTCAGTTTGATTTTGTTAGAAAAATGTCTGGCAAGTGTGCATCACTGTTTTGGGGTAGAATCCCAATATTTCTTTGACCGCAAGTTGTAAAATAACATGCCAGAGTTGGCCAGAATGCATAGGGATTGATGCTTTGTGCATCCTGGACTGAAACTGAAAGAGAATGTCATGATGGGGATCCCAAAAGTATGATAGAAATGCCTGGCTAAAAAACCAAAGACCCTCTACCAGCCGTTGCATAGTAGCACCGATCAAACTCAAGGGAAGAGAAGGCATTCATAATAAAGACACTGAGCAAAATTGGGAACGGGTGAGCCATACAGCTTCTTGTGGCTCAGCAAAATGTTCCTCCTGGTAATATTTACATTCTTTTCTGAGTCTTGCTCCATATTTTCCCTTAGTTGATAGCTTGAACCCCTCTGGAAGAATGAGCCTGAATCTATCTTACACGTAATGCACGCGAATGTTTGGATCCTGGAACAGAAATTATATAACTAGGCCTTTTTCTCTCTCTCTTTTTTTTTTTTTTTTTTCTCCTAGTTCAGCTTTGGAAAACCAATAAGGACAGTGAAGCTTTGAACAACCAGCTTAATTTGTACTCAGAGTGTAACAGCTTTGTGTTGTGCTGGTACAGCTCATGACACAAGGAGATCCAGGCCTACTGCTGGGGCACTAAAAATATTGAAAGTATCATAAACTTCATTAGATAAAACTCTTCTATTTCTCCTGCTTGAGTAAAGCAGGAGAAAAGAAGCAAGATGCTAGAGCTGGCCCTGTAAAGTCTCTCCTCCCTGTCCTGTGCTAAAATCGGCAGCTCCACAGACAGACTGACCCAGTGTGTTTATCTGATAAAGCTACAATCCAGTAGCAACAAGCAGAGCTTCACAGATGCATTTTTGGTAGGGAAAAAAAAAAAAAAAAGAAAGGAAAGGAAAGGAAAGGAAAGGAAAGGAAAGGAAAGGAAAGGAAAGGAAAGGAAAGGAAAGGAAAGAAAAGAAAAGAAAAGAAAAGAAAAGAAAAGAAAAGAAAAGAAAAGAAAAGAAAAGAAAAGAAAAGAAAAGAAAAGAAAAGAAAAGAAAAGAAAAGAAAAGAAAAGAAAAGAAAAGAAAAGAAAAGAAAAGAAAAGAAAAGAGATTTTAAGAACTGAAGTTCTGCTTAAATTCACAGCAGGCAATGATTTACCATGGTTTAATAATGTGTGACCAAGTTATAACCACAGATAACTGCTGATGATATCGTCACAAAATGGATAATCTCTATCATTTATTCAATACCGGTGACAGGTAGTTCATTTTGTTTCTTGGAAGACTAATACTAGAAATAATAATAATCATAATTAAAAAAAAAGAGGAAAAAGAAGTCATAATTGTAAACCACTGATCAGTTATCACAAAACATAGCGATTCATTAAGATTCTGCATGTTTAGAAAAAATACTATAGCAGAGCAATATCTATTTTGTGCTGTTTTAAAAGCTATGCAGCATGCCTAATAAAAATTCTTTGCAAAAATATATAGCATTAATTCCAAATTTCTGTAATTAAAATATGCTTATTCTAAAGGGAGTACAATTAATTCAAGCTCTGACTAGTAGGTTACATAATTAATAATGAGGCATGTTTTCTTTAACACTTATTAGGAGGATGAAATACAAATATATTACAGATCAGCTTCTGCCAAGGCCAAAGAAATAAATGCAATTTATGTAGTCACATTCTGCTTCCTCTGAGGTCCTTGATCACTGAATTGCACTTATTTCCAGTCCAGAAGAGCAGGCCTATTATCCTGTCTTAGGATCTATTGCATTTCAGCTCCATCCTCCTGGCATCAAAAGGCCATTAGACTGTACAGAAACTTTTCAGAAGCTCAATCTGCATTAAAAGTAGTGTGGTGCAAGAGGAGCATATCTACAAGGAAAAACAGTGGATGTGAGTGACCATACGGCCACACCGTATGCATTAGGGGCAGTTGCATCAGACCAGGACCAATTATATCCTGTGGCTTGAACTACTGTTATTTAACGTTGATGCATATTGGTTGTGCATATTCCAGGGTTTGTTTTTGGGTTTTTTTTTTTTTTTTCCCTAAAGGAATATCATCCATGTGATCTGAGTCTGCTTGGTGACGCTAAACTAAGCCTGGTACACAGGGATGACAAAAAGATTCATTTCAAAAGTGCACTTTTAACGTCAAGTGAAATGCTGATACAGGCACAGCCTGACTGGCTCCTGTATTGGGATCAAAGCCAGGCTAGACTCTACCAGAACACATGTGGAACAGCACGTCCAGCCTGCTCAAAAACTGAACAGCAGGATGGACAGTGGAAGCATAGTAAATAATAACTTCTCTTTTTATTGTAAATCAATTACAAACTCCGCTACTGGTTCCATACTCTGTTAATACCTAAAACTGAAACAGCAAGCGATTACACCAGGTCACCTCCTACCTGTCCTACCCCAGGGCAGAATCCATCACACCCAAATAAATCCTGAAAGGTGTTTTTCTAACTTGTTCTTACTTGTTTCGGTTTTCAAGAATCCTGAAAGACATCTAACCAAATGCAGTGCTAATATAATCTTCTTTATCTAAAGCTGCCTCTATGCATTGAGATGTGCAGAGTATTTATTAGTGCGCTTTCATATAAGGTGAGCCTGCACACCCTTCACACCAGATACGGTTACATTCATGGTGGTAGGTAGCTTCTAACATGATTTTTGACTTATCCAGATGGAAGATGACATATAAATGTAATCTTCTTTTATTTTGTTCTGGCACAACAGGATTTAAAAGAAGGACAAGAGTAAAGTTATATGAAAGATACTCTGAGATGCAACATAATGCAGTAAAGAATGACATCTTTCTATGGAATTGTTAAACCATTATACAGAATTTTATAGAAAAATTGTATCCTTGCAATATATATTGGTTTTGAAAATCCTGTAGGAAGTTTATCATGCTGTGCTAGATTTAATAGGGGTTTTTTTGTAAAACTATGTGTAACACAATCAAGACAATACCCTTTGGGGGTGGGAGGCAGGGGGGAAAGTGGTAGACAAATAGCAATGCTTACCATGATATTGGTAATATTATTTATCTTCACCACTGAAAAATTGTGAGTCTTTGCAAAACTACGAATGATTCTGTAAAACTATGTCAAAGAATTGTCACTGGTCAGGATGTTTTTTCTACAGTAAAGACATACAAGTGATTCTGTTCTGCTGGTTTCTCAAGACTCCCCTCTTGCCTGATAACCTGCCAGCCAGTTTCAACCAAGCCTGATAAAAAGTTTAATGTTGCAAACTCTGAAAGTCTAATTGATTTCATGTAAATACGTAGGTGTGTGAAGTGACAGATTCAAAATGCTGCCCTTTCTGAGAAATATTCACTTTTATTACAACCTCATTGTTACAAACCAGACAGTTGTGCATGGCATGGGGAACTTTTTTTTTTTTTTTCTCCCATTTTTTTATGGTTTATGAGCTTGTGGAATATATTTGCCTCACATTCCCAACCTTTTATCCAGAAAAACTTTTCTTTCTGAAGGCTGAGCTTCTCAGGGATTCTCATGATTTCCGCAGCTTTCAAACAAACAGAAAGAATAAAACCCCAACAACTAATGATAAATCAAAAGCATTCATCCTTGTTTTTACTAGGATCATGTATTTTGAAAGTGTGATAGGCTATAGAACTTCAACCTAATATTTAAAACTTCATGCTCAGCAGTTCTGACTGAAAAAGAACACATTTACAGAAAATATACTCAATATTTATTTATTTTTAAATAAAAATGATTGAGAATTTGGCTCATTCGATATAATGAACTAAACATTAATCATATAGACAACACTTCCATTTATTTTTTCCCAACATAAACATCCAGCCGACAAATCTTTTAGATATAGGATGCTGGTACATTACAGCTGACCTTGCATCTGGTGCACAAAATTCACTTCTTGTGTAAGAGAATGTAACTCCCCTGGAGAGAATTGAGCTATGCCTGAGCTACCAAGAAACAGAAGCATCAGAAATCAGAGGACCTGTTATGAAGAGACTTCTAATTCAACATCCAGATATATGCCAAAATGTGTTGGCCTTTTGTTTTAGTGGGTCTACAAATCAATTTGACCAAAACCAGACTCTTCTGAGGGGAAAAAGAAAAAAGATAAGGACATTGACTATAGATTCCTTGGAAGCTTATGATTTGGATTCACTTCTTGGTGTTAGGTATGGAATGTGTAGTACACTACATGGGACAATTGTCCTGTGTGCTGTATTATAGATTAGCCCATGGAAATCTGTTCAACTGTTTAGCAGAAAGTAAATCTACACACGTGTCAAGCTTTAAAACAATTTATTAACACAGCTGCTGTTGCAGATTTCTGTAGCCTCATGCTAAACTCCGATTCTAGAAACGTTGGTGGTTCTCAGGAATCAAAAATACATAAATCTTTAAGAGCTATTCAGTTACAGAGATTGGATGCTATCAGTCCCCCTTTCATGCTTCTGACCACTGCGGGATCTTCTCAGGGTCACAAGTTTTTTTTGGCTGGGGAAAGAGGCTACGTGTAGACAGGCTGACTGCCTCCCAGCACTCCCTGTCCGCGTTGAAAGTGCCCACTAATAGGTTTGAAATGACAGTACATTTGTCCTCTGGGGAAGATTAGGTAGAACTGTGGAAGATTTCTGCTTCTCTCATACAGAAAGTTTTAAACTGGATGGTTTTCAGGAAGGAAGGGATTATATGACCTTATTGTCTGCAGAATGCCAGAAGCTTTTCAAAGTAATAGCAACCTGTGTAAAAGAGTGTATGAACTAAACTGAGCTTTTATTGCGTCCAACACAGTCACATTCCCTTTAACTTTCTGTAGTTGCACATAAGCTTTCCAACTGCTTTGATACTAAAAAATTTCATCAAGCAATGCTTTGCAAGAAGAAATTTATCTGCTGTATTGAACTGTCAAGAACCCAATTAAATACATGTATGGGCGTGTGGTGGAGGAGGGTATAAGCGAGGAGCCAGGGTTAAGCTTTCCAAATTAGAAAAGTTTGCTTTGTATGCCACAGTCATTCTAACAAAAAAAAAAAAAAGAAAAAAGAAAAAAAACTGTTTTAAACATCATTTTGCTTTTAATACATTTTACTTTTAATTGACAGAGAATTTTCCTGAAACTACATTTCAAAGACAAGGGGTCTCCTTTGATGGGTCAGTGCTAAGCCTTGTTTAAAAAGAAGCTGGTAGCTTGATTGCGTCACTTCTGCAGAGCCTGGCTGAGGCTCAATTTTCTGTGCTGCTGGGCTCTCCAGACTTCTGGTGGAGTTTATGAGAAGTGCACATAGGCAGCAGTAATGAAAATTGGGCTCTTCAAATATCTTCAGTGGGGCTTGGGAAAAATATTCAGAATTCATGTCCACTTCTCAGAGACACTTTCAGGACCTGAGCTTCTTGATACAGGAAAGCTTTCAGTCCATCAGGCACTTTTTTGCTCCAAATGATGGTTTAATTCAGAAGGAACTGTGATTATGTTTTCAGATGAGGTTCAGGCTCAGAAGTGCTCTCTGTTCCTGATCACACTGTCTGATACAGAAACATCTGGAAATAGTAAAGCAATCTCAAAATGGCCTGGCCTGTAAAAATGGCACAGTCTATCCCAAAAAGAAAACAGCCCAGACCCTGGAAATGGTGAAGGTTTGGCACAGGAAACTAGTGGCATATCCTTGCATCATCAGGCCGCAGTATCTGCAGGTTCAAGCAACGCAGCTGCAGAACCATATCGGTATGTTGTTGTCCCTACTAGCCCCGAGTTAGCTACCAGGCTTGACAGTTGTGCTTAATTTCAGCTTGAGGCTATAAATCAGCCCCCAGAGAACACCGTGAACATCAGTGAACTTTGTTCAGAAAGTTGTCTGCACATGTGTTAAAAGAGTAACCGTTGCCTTGATTGCAGTTTTGTTATGCCAGTCTTTCCCCTGGAATCTCAAAGTAATGCTCCAGGTCCCTTGCTCTAATCACAAGCTTATGAAATTTAGCAAATGTTTCTGAAATGGCTTCTCTGTGTTAGGAATGTCATTACTTCACCACAGAGGTTCCTGATTTATACATCGATGGAATTTATTATTGTTGTTGTTGCTTTAGTGACCTTGTATGAATTTTTGATCCATCATGTTGAAAGCTAGATTGCAAAATGCAACGACAAGTACCCCCTACTGCATAAACAGTCAAATGTGTTCTTGAAAAGTACAGTGTACATAGAATGAATCTAGGGAATTGACCGGCCCTTTTTGTTTGTATTTGTCATCTAGCAGGTTCAGCCCCTGAAGAGAATTGCCTCTGGACTCTCAAACTGGAATTAAGATGCATTTGACTTAAAAGCTGAAAAAGATGCATACCTATATTATTTCTTTATTTGGGATAGTTACAATTCTTGCTTGAATAGTGCATCCACTTTTCATGGCCAAAATTCTAAACAATGTGGAAAACCAAGATAGGTTTCAGAGAAAAGCCTTACAGATGACTAATGGATTAAACATGCCTCATCATGAGACATTCAAGGTACCTGATCTATTCAGCTTATAAATAGGGGTGACATGACTACAGTTTATAAATATATTTCTTATAAATGTGAGAAACAGAATTTGAATAAAAGTTTAGCAGACAAAATAAAAGTAAGATTGAGTGCCTGTAAGTTGAAGCTAGAGAAATTTGAACTATAAATAAAACTAAGGTTTAACAGGAAATGTAATGAACAATGTGTGGGAATGACATGTCAAGGGTTATGTTGGATTTTTTATCGCTAGAAATGTTTAAATCAAGGAGTTACCTCAGCTCTGGAAGAGGTTGTCAAGAGAGGCTGTAGAACCTCCATCTTCAGAGATATTCGAAATGTGACTGGATATGACCCTGAACAACCTTATCTAACTCTGAAGTTGTCTCTAACTTGAAAGCTGGCCTTGGTTTGAGTCAGAGGTGTCTTCCATCAGAAGAAGTATCTGATATATGAAACTTCACACAAGCTTCAACTTGATCTCTCTTCATATGTCAAAGGGCTTGTAGGTCAACACAGGAATTATGACCTTCAAAACCAACAATGCTTGGGAAAAGAAACACCAAATCCTGTCTTTTATGATACTTCTACCTGGGTGGCTTTTTCCTCTTCTCCCTCTTCATTGCTTTCCCACCTAAGCAGTTCTGACTCTTTTGTAGTCATTTGCTTTCTACACAGCATAAAATTGAAATAAAAAGAGTACTAATAAATACCAAAACAACTACTCAGTTCAAATTGGCTCTACATAAGGTCAAAGCAAAGGTCTTTCTGAAACCCCTTCACTATTTGTTCCTGAACACCAGCAAATAGCACTACAAAAGGCCAGGGCTTAGAATGTTTCCTTGAGTAAGAGAAATTTGTTCCTCTTCATTTTCCTCCTTCTCTTAAGGACACCTACCTCAACTTCTTATGCAGACCTTCAACCTTTCAAATAGCCCAAGCTGCTTTCTGGGCTAAAAATTTCCCCTTTGCATTTATCAGACCTGAATAGTTAAAGAGTAAATTGAGGATCTACCTCATGTTGAGAGCCCAGTCTACATGCTAGGAAGTCGTGGTGTTTGCCTCTGAAATATTTGGTTGAGTGACTGGGGTGCCTTGTTCTGGAATTGCCCCCTTTAGGGTAAGTTCTCAGAAACTGATGATAAAGAATTCCTCTAGAAATATTATTGGCTGGCTGAAGCTTGTAAATTAGCTTTTTCTAAAACTCAGGTACTGAAATTACAGGCTCTGAGCAGTTCTAGTGGACAGATCAGCAGGGCACATTACTTTTCTCCCATCCTGTGACTAAGCACATAACCTTTTCTTTGTGTCTTAAATCAGACTGGGAGCATGCAGGCCTGCTTGACAGTGTACATTTTTGAGCAGCAGAGGCAGAATGGAAGCAAAGCACTTGAAACGGTCCACTGGTTTCTGGCTGACAGCTCAGGTTCACTGTAGAGGCCTATTGTCTTAACAGTATTATGGAGAAGTTTTGGAAAGCTTTGTTCTTTATAGACATCTCCCAAAATAACAGAACTGTAAAGAAGCTGAGCTTCCGAGAAGTAACCACTTATGGCTCTTTCACTAATGATCTGTTTTGTGTTGTTCCAGTACATTTCAAAAGTCTTTGGTGAGATCATTTAGCCATCTCAATACTGCACAGTTCATACACATTGAATATTTCCACATTAAGAAGAGGTATTTCATTGTATTCAGACAAAGAAATATGCTAGGAACAAGCTGTATAAAAAAAAATAAGACCCCTGCATATTTTGAGAGTTATATTTAAAACTTCATTTTGTTTTGTTTGGTTTCTGAAGATAACCCTCTAGTTCAAGTACAGTTGTTGGACTTGTAACAGTAATTAATTCAAGGAAAACCTATAGTAGTGTTTTGCATGAGGTCAGACTTGAAGATCAGAATGGTCCCTTCTGGACATTAGATCTATGAATCTATGAAAGAATCAGATGCGAAGCCTGATTTACATTCAGAGACTGTCTTGAACATCCCATCAATGATATGCCTGACACAAACCCACAAAAGCAGGGGGGAAAAAAAAGATTTAACTTTTATAGAAACACACACACATACATAGAGAGAGAAATCTTTGCTTCTCAAACAGAGCTAAAGGCTAGTCTGTAACTATACCTCTATCCAGAAGGGACAACAATATACATTTCCAACAAATTTCTGAGGTTTCCATGTTTGTCTAAATGAAAAATAAAACAAATTCTTGCAAATATTGTTAGGTCTTCATCCCCCGTATTTTCTCTTTTTCCCTCTCTCTTTTTCTCTTGTCAGATGTAACTAGATAGCTTGAACCTCAGAGACTTTCCCAGCAAAAGCTTTTTAAAAATCAAGAAGCCTGTGTGAAACATTTTGGCTTCTGTCAAACACTGTACTTCAATGAAAATATACTTCAAGATGGCATTTGCACCTCTCCTACCACTCTGGATAACACAGTATAAGCTTAATGCTTCCTCCTTTGAAGCCATCATTTCCTATCACCATTCTCCCACTCTTTCCTATACAAGCCCAGGTTACTACATGTCTTTCTGCTCATATTATTTTCTGGAAATCTCCCCACACTGTCAGTTTTGTGCCTGTCTGACATATGTAGAGTAGTTCTTTTGATAAGGGGAGAGATGTAAAGCTGAACTTTGCATTTCAAACAGGCAACAACCCACACATGCATCTGAGACCACCTCCCTTGTCCTAGGTCTACTTTCTCCAAGTTGATTATGCTCCTTTGGGACTCGGGTACTTATATCCTAAGCCATTTTTTTAAGTGCATGCCTGATAACAAGCACTTCAGCATGGTGGACAGTGGAGAACACATAATTTACTTTTTACCAAAAGAAAGAAAAACTGCTGGGATAATTCCAGAAATTAAAAACCTTTGACTTGAGAGAAAAATCTAGTTTCAGTTGTTTCTCAGCAATAGTGAAGAATGCTGCAGTATCTTCATAGGGTGCCATTTTCACATATGCACATATGAAACTTGGGCCCTCTCAACACTTGCCTGCCTCTTACCTCAGGGTCTGGTTCCATGTGTGTTTTCTTCCTTGGGGGAAGCACCAAAAAGAATTCCCACCGTTGGCGACTTATTCCCATGCTGTCACTACAGTTCATTATCTACTCAGCTGTGCCACCACAGCTCTTCCTGGCACCACACTGCAAAACGGATTGTCAAAATGTTTGCATTAAAAATAAATAAACAGCTATTGTTGCTCAGCATATACAAACTGTGCATGAGGCACATATCTGTCTGCTTTTTTTTTCCCCCAAGCATTTCAGAGCAGGGCATTTCAATGATTCTGTTTCCAAGGACCCTTAGGCATATAACTTTTGCTACAATTCAGGAGACAATGCATTAGGACACAGGAAGGGGAACAAGGGTTTCTAGGGAAGCAAATACAAGTATATTTAGCTGGGGTGCATGTGTGTGTGTGTGTTATAAAAGAAATTATACATGGCATTGCACTTTTCTCTGCTCACCCTTGCAGAAACCACTTTTCCATAGGAACATAGAATCATAGAATGGTTTGGGTTGGAAGGGACCTTAAAGATCATCCACTTCCAACCCCCCGGCCATGGGCAGGGACACCTTCCACTAGACCAGGTTGCTCAAAGCCCCATCCAACCTGGCCTGCAACACTTCCAGGGATGGGGCATCCACAACTTCTCTGGGCAACCTGTGCCAGTGCCTCACCACCCTCATAGTGAAGGATTTCTTCCTTATATCTAGTCTAAATCTACCCTCTGTCAGTTTAAAGCCATTACCCCTTGTCCTACCGCTACATGCCCTTGTAAAAAGTCCCTCTCCAGCTTTCTTGCAGTTCCCCCTTCAGGTACTGGAAGGCTGCAATAAGGTCTCCCTGGAACCTGCTCTTCTCCAGGCTGAACAGCCCCTACTCTCTCAACCTGTCTTCATAGGAGAGGTGCTCCAACCCTCTGACCATCTTTGTGGCCCTTCTCTAGACTCACTCCAACAGGTCCATGTCTTTCTTATGTTGGCAGCCCCAGAGCTGAAAGCAGTACTCCAGGTGCAGTCTTATGAGAGTGGAGTAGCAGGGCAGAATCACCTCCCTCGACCTGCTGGCCACGCTTCTTTTGATGCAGCCCAGGATACAGTTGGCTCTCTGGGCTGCAAGCGGAAAATGCTGGGTAATGCTGACTTTCTCATCAACCAACACCCCCAAGTGCTTCTCCTCAGGGCTGCTCTCAATCCATTCTCCGCCCAGCCTGTATTTGTGCTTGGGATTGCCCTGACCCACGTGCAGGACCTTGCATTTGGCCCTGATCAATTTCATGAGGTTCGCCCAGGCTACCTCTCAAGCTTGTCTAGGTCCCTCTGGATGGCATCCCTTCTCTCCAGCATGTCAACCACACCACACAGCTTGGTGTCATTGGCAAACTTGCTGAGGGTGCACTCAATCCCACTGTCCATGTTGCCGACAAAATGTAAAACAGTGCCAGTCCCGATACTGACCCCTGAGGAAAGCCACTCGTCACTGGTCTCCACTTGGACATCAAGCCATTGACCACAGCTCTTTGAATGAGATCATCTGGCTAATTCCTTATCCACCGAGTGGTCCATCTGTCAAATCCATGTCTCACCAATTTAGAGACAAGGATGTTGTGGGGCTCAGTGTCAAATGCTTTGCACAAGTCCAGCTAGATGACATCAGTTGCTCTTCCCTTATGCATCGATGCTGTAACTCCAATGTAGAAGGCCACCAAATTTGTCAGGCACATTTTGCCCTTAGTGAAAAAATGTTGACTGTCACTAGTCACCTCATTTTCCATGTGCCTTAGCATAGTTTCCAGGAGGATCTGCTCCGTGATCTTGCCAGGCACAGACGTGAGACCGACTGGCCTGTAGTTCCCCAGGTCTTCCTTTTTTCCCTTTTTAAAAATGGGGGATATGTTTCCCTTTTTCTAGTCAGTGGGAACTTCACCAAACTGCCACAACTTTTCAAATTTGACGGACAGTGGCTTAGCAACTTCACCCACCAGTTCCCTCAGGACCTGCAGATGCCTCTCATCAGGTCCAGTGGACTTGTGCACCTTCAGGTTCCTTAGATGGTCTCAAACCTGATCTTCTCCTACAGTGGGCGGTTCTTCATTCTCCCAGTCCCTGCCTTTGCCTTCTGCAACTTGGGTGGTGTGGCTTGAACACTACCTGGTGAAGACTGAGGCAAAAAAGTCGTTGAATACCTCAGTCTTCTCCATATCCTGGGTAACCAGGTCTCCTGTTTCTTCTGGAGAGGTCCCATATTTTCCATAGTCTTTGTTTTACCAGCGACGTACCTGTAGAAGCTTTTCTTGTTGACCTTGACATTCCTGGCTATATTTAATTCTACCAGGGCTTCAGCTTTCCTAATCTGGTCCCTGCTACATGGACAATTTCTCTGTATTTCTCCCAGGCTACCTGTCCTTGCTTCCATCTTCTGTAGGCTTCCTTTTTGTGTTTGAGTTTGTCCAGGAACTTCTTGTTCATCCATGCAGGCTTCCTGGCATTTTTGCCTGTCTTCCTCTTTGTTGGGATGCATCATTGCTGAGCTTGGAGGAGGTTATCATTGAATATTAACCAGCTCTCTTGGGCCACCCTTCTCTCCAGGGCTTCATCTCCTGGTACTCTACCGAGCAGATGCCTGAAGAGGCTAAAGTCTGCTCTCCTGAAGTCCCGGGTAGTGAGCTTGCTGTGCGCCTTCCCCGGTGCCCGAAGGATCTTGAAATCCACCATGTCATGGTCACTGCAGCCAAGGCTGCCCTGGAGCTTCACATTCCCAACCAGCCCCTCCTTGTTGGTGAGAACAAGGTCCAGCATAGCACCTCTCTCCTTGTTGGCTCCTCTATCACTTGGAGAGGGAAGTTATCATCAACACATTCCAGGAACCTCCTGGATTGCTTATGCTCTGCTGTGTTGTCCCTCCAACAAATATCAGGGTGGTTGAAGTCCCCCATGAGGACCAGGGCATGTGAATGTGAGGCTGCTCCTGTCTGTCTATAGAGGACCTCATCTGCCCAGTCTTCCTGGTTGGGTGGCCAGTCCTGTAACCATTTATTGATTCGCCAGATTCAGCTGACCCTTTCAAACGCCTTCCCTTTGACTGGGAGGATTGATGAAAAAAATACCTGTGCTCCAGAGTCCCTTACCGCCAATCCCAGGGCTCTGTAATTCTTGGTACTCCTCAGACTGCTCCTGGCTGTATCACTGGTGCCCACATGAAACAGCAGCAGTGGATAATAGTCAGTGGACTGTACGAGGCTTGGTAGTCTCTTGGTGACATCCCTGATACAAGCCCCAGGTAAGGAGCACACCTCTCTAGAGAGTGTGCCAGGTCAGCAAATGGGTGCCTCCGTACCTCTGAGAAGAGTCACCTGCCACTATCACCCATCACCTTTTCTCAGTTACTCTGGTTGTTATACGGGGAGCAGATTGGGCTGCCTTACTCAGCTCCAACATCTCTCCTGATGTGATGGGTCTTTCCTCTTCAGTCTGCAGAGCAGTGAAGCAGCTCTGCAAGGACACCACAGGCTTCGGGGGAAGTCTCTTCCTCCTGCTGGTCCTTGCCGTTGCAACCGTCCATTCTTCTGCATTATTGCCCCCCCCCCCACCTTCCCTTCTGTGTGTGTCAACAGGGGTGGTTTTGGTTGTTTGGCCATGGGCTGTGGGTCCACTGCAGATTGTGCTTGGAACCAGCTACCTAACTCCTTCTCAGCCTCCCTGATGTTACGCAGCCTTCTCACCGCCTCCTGCAGCTCAGCTGCCTGCTGCAGGAGGTCCTGCCCCTGGGCACACCTTTTGCAGGCAGGTCTGCCGCCTGTCCCTGCCCCAGGAGAAAGGTCTAGGCACTTCCTGCAGTCTGAAGTTGGCACTGCAGCCTCTCCCTTCAGCAGCATCGTCTGGGTGGGGGCATCGGTCATCGCTGGGGTGTATCATAGAATCATAGAATCGTTTAGGTTGGAAAAGACCTTTAAGATCATCCAGTCCAACCATTAACCTACACTACCAAGTCTACTCTAAGCCAATCAAGGGCAGACTAGACTAAACCATGTCCCAAAGTGCCACATCTACCCGTTTTTTGAACACTTCCAGGGATGGGGACTCCACCACCTCTCTGGACAGCCTGTTCCAATGCCTGACCACCCTTTCCGTAAAGAAATTTTTCCTAATTTCCAACGTAAACCTCCCCTGGCACAGCTTAAGCCCATTTCCTCTCATCCTATCGCTAACTACTTGGGAGAAGAGACCAACACCCACCTGGCTACAACCTCCTTTCAGGTCGCTGTAGAGAGCGATAAGGTCTCCCCTCAGCCTCCTCTTCTCCAGACTAAACAACCCCAGCTCCCTCAGCCGCTCCTCATAAGACCTGTGCTCCAGACCCTCCACCAGCCTTGTTGCCCTTCTCTGAACACGATGGTGTAGATCCCCCAGCCGGAGCTGCAGCCGTCGCTCTCAGATGAGCGCCCACCACTCTGCCTTCAGGGTCAGGTAAGATGAGTGCCCTTGGCCTGTGCCACATTGTTGGTCACAGAACAATGCCTGGTTGCTGGGTTATGTGTACTTCAAGCTTCCCAGCCAGCCAGTGGAATGCCCCTCCTTTGAAGAGGTGCCCTCCCTGCATGCCCTCCCACGCAAACTGCCACACCATGCCCTGGCTGCCGTGCCACGCCATGTTTTCCCGCCCTGCTCGCAGCACTCCTGGGGCTGCCTTTTGTAGGAGTGGGGTGTGGCCACCATTACTCCTGTCCCCGCCCACACCTCATCAGCCGCTCTCATGAGAGCTGCCCACTCTTGGCAGCCTCTGCGTTCCCCTGGGGTTTCCCTGGCTCAGGAAAGCCCCTCCATATGCCCTGTAAACCTTGTCCCTTTGTTCTTCCTATTGCCCATCTCACTCCTTGCCACCTAATACACTGGGAACTTCTTATTTACTTTGTTCTTTCCCTAATCCACTCTATGAAAGAAAGCTTTCCTAAGAGCAAAGAAAGCTTTAAGAAATTCTTATGTGTGAACTGGACATTTAGTAGCATGTACACTAATTGAATAGGAACTCATTAATGTTAACTTAAATGACCAAAGGTAAATTGCCACATATTGCAAAGTTATGTCATCAAACAATTATTTAATATAGAAGATACTGAATGGACTTGGGTAATTCAGACAAGATTCTTTGACTTATTCCTCCCCACTTGCCCTAAAGCAAACACAAATAAGAGAGTTGAAATATCTAAAGTTATCCTACAACCCAAGTTTATTGTTGTACAAACACCCACAAACCATATTTAGATGGTTGATCCCTTAATAGTTATGTATTCGGACACATGGTCAAGTTAGCTTGGCTTATTTTATGAACCGAGTCACAGTAAATCACGATTTGCACCTCCACATCGTGCAGCAAACACAAGGTTTATGCAATAACATAGACCTGAGGGAAGATGGTTTAAACTAATGTTCTTTTCCTCATTAGCAACGTGTTCTCTTCACTAACAGTCACTTAGTGCAGCAATATACTGTAACAAATCAAACCTCAGTAACAAAGTTGAGATAGGATATACATATTTGTTTTAACTATAGTTCAGAGCAGGAGCTGTAAATGGTTATTTTGAACTCTCCAGGAGTCAAGAAGTATCAAGGGAAAATAGTTTTAAATTAAATTTTAATAAACTCATTTTGTTTTGGTGTGCCTCTGTTTCTCCTTTTTGTGGCGACTCGGCAAACCAGGAAGTTTACTCTTAGAGGTTCAGTAGACTTTTTTGCTGCTCTTATATTTTTATCAAAAGCTAAATATGAGAGGATGAAATAGCCTTCATTTTAAGCCTTTGGCCTGAAAGTCCTTTATATTTTATCTTATGTGCATGGACGAGCCCAGAGGGTACTGACTTATCCACAGAACAATGTTTGCATAATGGTGGAAGGGATGCTATTTTTATTACCTATCTAGCATGTGGTGAACCATACCAGAATTCTCAAGTGTAAACTTATAAGACTCCTAGTCTTTTACAGCCCACAAACAGTGGATTAATATGAACGAAAAAATGAATAATTTTCTAAACAGGTGCCTGGATTTTCATCAGTAGCACTGAAGAAGGAGTCACCAGGAGAAAATATTTTGGGTTTTCATTTGTCCATAGACTCCTTAGGTGATGTTGAACAAGACTGAATCTTGATATAAAGCCAATTGAACTCAGTGGAAGCTCCAACCTGAATTAGGTAGCCAGATATCTGTACCACTGGTTCTTCTGAACAAAGAAATGTTTACCAAAAAATGGGGGGGTTAAAACTGAGAAAATTGAGCAGAGACTCAGCTGAGTTCAGCAGCATGCCAAGCTCTAAGCACTAACTCTTTAAAGCTCTTTCTCCACCTAATCTGTTGTGGATATTCTGCTTAGAGTATAATTTTTAAATGCTCACTGAAAAAGCAATCCAAAGGCTATATAATATAACGATTAGGACTCACTCAGGAAGAATGGAGCCTCAGGATAAAATTATTCTGTGTAGTTTAACAGAACAGAGATCTGCATGTCAGGATCCTACATGCCAGGAAATTATCTAATAAGAACATGTAATACAGCAGTGCATTGTGGAAGGTGTGTGTTAATAGTTGTGTGATGAGATTTTCTTTCAGAATGAGCATAAATGGTGAGAAGTGTGGAGAAAACTGGGAACCTTCACAAGTTTGCATGCAGAGCTGCTCACACATAATATAATTCTGCACATACCTGGAGATGTAGTCTTGGCCATCTATCAATTTCATTAATTCCTTAGAAATTTAAGCGCCTCTGAGAAGAGATTTTGAGGGTCTCTATTTTATATGTAGGAATCATTTGCAGTAATTAGATACAGAAATACATTGTAGATAAAGTCTCTAATCTCTCTGTCACATTCTTTGCTCAGTGAGTTTGGTCTTAGTTTGTGGAAGCTCTACAGCAAGGAATATTTTGGGGGGGGGTCTGTATTTGTATGAAGTCTAGAACAGGGCAGTCATGGTCCAAAGCATACTTCCTAGGGACTGTTACACAAACAGATAAAGAATAATGACAATAATAATAATGTCTACTAACATGTTAAATTAAGGTGAGCCACCTGCAGGTAGCTGATAATCATATTAAAGAAACTTGTGAACATCTGTAATTCTTTGTCCCCATTTATCATTTGGTGAAAGAACTAGGTCCTAAATCCAGCCTTACTTCATTGTGTATATTGTAATTGCAATCTGAAATATGACTTAGTAAGCTGAGCAGGAGATCTCTGATAGCCGAGAATATGTAATATTGCTATATAGAGATTATGACTGCTTTTTTTCCACCACTTCTTCCGGATAGTTTGTAGAATTTCTGTGAAATACAGGAAAAAAAAAAAAAAAAAAAAGAAAGAGAAAAAGAAAAAAAAAATCCTCAGATAATTGTTGAAATATTTGAATTTCTTATTTCATGTTAATAAGAAATGTCACCAACAATAATAAATGCATATATACATCATGAAAAACCACTCTGTAAGGTGAAGACAGTGGACAATTTTATTTATTTATTCCATTTTTGATCACTTAAAGGCTATTAATGTTGACTGTGACACTTTAAGATCATAAATCGCTTTCTAGTAAGCAACACTCCTTTTCATATTTACAGTTTAAAAATAAAAAATAAAAATACATAATCCTTTTTCCCTTTTTAATGGTTAATTAGGTCACTAATCAAAAGAAATTCTTAAGAGGAAAATGAAATGTTGACATTTTGCAATTATTTGCTACTGTGAATAATACATAAACACACTACTTATGGTTAAAGTGGCTTTCAAACCCTTTTTCTGCCATTAGGGCATGAACTGACTGCAGAATCTGTGTATTTTACTTGATATATTGCCACATTATCTACTTCAGTGCTTCCATTTAGTTTGGGTCACTTACATTTCATTATACTGTACCTTGGCTGAGTGCAATAAAAAAAAAAGTTTATTGCAACTGCAAGCTCCTAATTAAAAATCAGCTGTAAACTGAGCTACTATATAAAAAGATGATATTCTTGGGAATCACTCTATCATGCAACATGATTAATATATATGTGTCCTTGTAAATAGGAGTTGATGTGCTATATACATAATGGATATGATTAGCTTTTTATTGAGACCCAAGACATCAAAGATAAAGGGATACATAGATTTCTCATTCAGCAATCTTGTTAAATATGATATAAGCATGTATATCCATACACAGATAACACATGCAGAAATGTGTTTAGTGTATTATAGTGTTCTTAGCTACTGTCACTGTGGTTGCACACAGATTTGAACTTACAAGTACATGTCCAGGGTTAAATTAATCTCATTTAATTTATGGCGAGTAAAAAAGAAGATATTTCAGTCAGTTAAAAATCTGTTTCTTACAAAGAGGAGGAAACTGTGCTTCAGACCTTTTTCTTTCAGAAAATACTGGAAGCAGATTTCATACCTTGAAGCAGAAGCTTCAGACAGATCTCATGAAGGACACATTTGAAGTTCAACTGGTATTTCATACAGAAAAGGCTTTTTTTTAAAAGGATGACTGAAAAATCGATTTGGTCTTAATTTATACAATGAACATGTTAGTCCCCTTGTTTTCCAGTTGAAGGGAATCTAGTCAGTGTGGAGAGGAAGTCAGAAAAGTTTCGACCAATGGAGTTGCATGCCCTAAGACTGCAATTTTGTATATTAAAGAATTAAATGGCAAAAAAGTTTAATTTCCTTCCATCCTTCTTCCTATTTATGTACCCCCTCAATTATGCCAGGATAAACTGTTTGTGGGAACATGAAGAGAACCATTTTCAGCAATTAATGTGATTCCAGAAAATATATATATTTTTTGTCCTTTGTTGTTTGTAAGTTTTTTTTTATATAGATTTTTCAGAGCTGTGAATATTTTATCGTATAATAGAACATGGATCAATTACAGAACTGTATACTGAGGAAAGAGGGATGAAAGAATCCAGACTGAGAACCATGAAACATCCCATTTAATTTTAGTTCTAGTAGGTGAGGCTGAGTGTTGCTGTCCATGGACCCATGTATTTGCAATGTAAAGAGAAAATGGAGACCTTTTAAATCTCAAGTGAGAAAGTACACGCCTAAAAATTCAAATCAGGTGTTTCAAGTTGGGATGGATTAATCTGGACCAGCATATGAGAATCTACAAAAATTCTGTTTCCCACATACAAACATAGAGGTTTGAAATTTGAAGATGCGACAGTAGGATTTGGGTTCCACAAATGTGATAGCCCTAAATTGTGTTACCTATATAAGGGCTCAGACTAACACAAAAAAATGTTAAATATTTGACCTCTGAAAATCAGATTTTCAGATACGTTCATTTTCAGAAAAAGTAGATATAGGAGGTAATCACTAATAAATACTCATCCTGGAAGCTTGACATTAGATATCCACTCTTGCCACGTTGTTCATATAACTCAGGTGTCTGAACCCAAACCGGGGTCTCTTCGGAGTCCTGTGCTGCCCCATTTAGCTAGACAATTTCCCTTCCTTACTTTCTGCCCTTAATCTTGGATAAGAGAGAAAAAGATTTGAAAAGCATCCTTTTCCCATTGTGTTTGGAAACACGGCCAGCCTTGCAAAAAAAAAGTCAGGCAAACAGGCCTAAACTGAAGAAAGAGTAGGTCTGTTATTGTTTATTTGTTGCTGACCTTTCCTGCACTAGCTCAGTTAACCACCGTTCAGTATAATCCATATAGAGACCGTTGGTATCATTTCCACAGCCCGCACTTTCAGCTGGTGTAAATCAGATGAAGCTATTGCAGTCTCCCCAGCTGAGCATCTGGCTCTGTTCTTCAGGAGCGGAATTTTTAAAAGAGGAATGAGGGTTAAAAAGAGAGGTTGCTTCCATTAAAATCTGTCTCAAACGAAAAGCAAGCTGTCATACTTAAACACAAACAAACCAACCAACCCCCCCAAACGTGGGTTTGCAGGCGCTCTCGCAAAAATGCTGTAACAAAGACAACAGCTTGACAATGGCAGCTGCTGCGCAGAGCAAAAATTAGAGGACAATGTCATTTTTAATGATTTTTTTAAATGAAAAATTAAAACAAAATAAATGAGATGTCCTAGGTTTTCTTCTATTTTTTTAAGAATCTGTCTCTCTGTCTTATTATTTGTAAGCGGCAATGCAGACGGACGACAGGAACATATGCTGGGAACAGTCTGAAATTAGACAGAGCAAATTATTTTTTTAAAGTTTCATACAAAGGCTATGTTTTTTGCACCTTCGTATGAAACTTTAAAAAACCAGACACATACATATCCGTCCATATATATAGACATGTACACGCGCACACTCACAAAGAACACATTCATATATTTATATCCACGCATAGTTTTGTGTTTATAAATTAATATCTGTAAATATAAATACACATATGTAAGTATTTTATTTACAAACTAATATATGTAGATGTAAAATTTGCAGATGGGCACTCTCAGTTATTTTTAGAAAGATAGAAAGCTGTAAAATAAAACGTCATATACCAAGAAAAAATAGGATTCTATTTTGAAACATTATTCTCAGCTTTTTTTTTTTTTTTTTCTTCAGTAACTTATAAGAACAATTTAGATCATTTAGTTGCCATCATACTGCCCTAGAGCCGTATGTTTCTATCTGTCCTGCTGGAAGTACAGAAAGGTCTTTTTTATAACAACTCAGTGCAATTCAGTGCAATTTCCACACTTAAGGGCAGAAAATCTCCTTCAAGGAAAAAACATTTTTTTTCTTAAATCTAATCTTTTTTCTCAACACTTCCAGTGACTTAAAGGTTGTCTGAAAGTTATTTATTTAAGTGAGACAGGTAAAGTTTTTAGAACCACCATTAGTATCCCACTCTTAATTAATGCAGAATAATTCTGTTTGGATGTAAGTATTTAATGACAGTATTAAAGAGCTAATACTTAATTTGCAAAAATATAATTTAAAAAAATCAAAGGATTTCTATTATGTACTATTCATACAGCAGGGGAAACTGCTATGTACTTTATTGCAGTTGCAAATAGTCGGTGTCATGTACAACTCCAGTCATGAATACCAGAAGTCTTATCTCTTCTGGATATACTTGAAACAGGTTTGGTTTTGGGGAGGTGGTTTTTGTTTGGTTTTTTTGTTTATTTCATTAGGACTACCCTGGTAATCAAAAATTGCAGGATGACAAACCTGCAAAGGTATGTTCTGCTTATTGCTACAGCAGTGCTTTATCAGCAAGTGAGAGCACGTCAGCAGCACAGCATAAAAGAAGTCAAAATAGTTCCCTCCTATTCTCAAACTCATTCTTTAAGTCACTGAAAACTGTTAATTTTTACACAGAATGTGTTTCACATTTGCATTTTTACCTTTCCAGTTGTGAAGAACACACCAGCACAAATCATTTCTCTCTTATTGTGTCTAAGCAGAGCATCTTGAGCACTACTGCAATATATATAATTATTCTTGGCAAAACCTGCAGTCTAGGCATGGAGGATGAGAGGAGCAAATTGCGTGCCTCCTTGCGGGTTATTTTCCTTTTGCTGTTTTCTCATTGGTGGTGTCACAGAGTCCTAGGGAAGAGTCTGCTCAAGAGGTTTGTTATGAGACAGGATGGGCTTTCTGCCTAGATCCCAGTTTTGAACTGGGCCAGTAAGGACACACTGGCAGTCAGTGGTTCAAGGATACCTGCGCAATGAATTTTCTTGTCTCAGGGGATTAGAGTGAACCCACAGGCAAATGCTGCCTGTGCAGACAGCAAGGCGCTGAGCACAAAGCCATGGATGGAGAGACAGGCTGGTGGCCTCCATAGGGGACGCAGCGCATTTTGGGAAGCTTCTATGGGAACGCTTCATTAAGGCATACGAGACAGTCTGAGAGATGCCAGTGAAGAAAAGACCTTTTCTGCCCACATTGTAACTTCTGTGGTCACACAGCTGTCAATCCAGTACCACCCAACCAGCATTAAATTTACAGTCTCCCCCTGCTCCTTTTCTTTCTTTTATTTTTTTTTTTAAGACAGCTAAGAGGTTGAACAGTTTGAAAAAGACACAACTGCACCTAGACAAAATTCCTCCAGCTGAAGGCCAAAATAAAAGCAAAGACATAGACAGGAAAGTGTTTCCACACAGAATGACCTTTTCTGGGAGGAGGGGGGAGAGGGGAGCTGGGATTGCTCACACACTTCAATCTCAGCCTTGCTAGGTGGGTTTTAACTCTTCATTTTCCCCACACCTTTACCCTCTTTTCTCCCAGTAACACCAGGGAGCCTTTTCCTGTCTGGGGTTCTCCTCATTGCCCTTTTCCTTGACTTTGTCTTGTCACTCCAACCATAGTCTTGTTCTGCCAGATATGTTTCATTTTCTGCATGACTTCCCCTGGATGGGCATTTCAAGCTGTGATTTCTAAGCTTGATCTCACACTGTAGATCCTGTTATCTCAGTAAAAAGCTTTAAAGTTCAAAGTGAGTTGGATGAACAATACTTTAAAAGCAGTGCAAAATCTAAGCATCCTCTGGGTGGGTGCAGTTCAGAAAAAAATGAGATGTTTGCATGCTTTTATATGGAGAAAGTACAATTAAAAATCAAGATGCCAGTTTGGGGAGAAAATGTTATAAAGAGTTATTAAGAGGTCTGAAGAAGTGCATGTAGTTATGGTTCTGTAGAGCTGCCATGGGGCTCTTGCCACTCGTAGCCCGAAGGCTTCTCTTACCAGCCAAGTTTATTCCAAAGCCATTGAATTCCATAGCAATCTGATAGGCGTTAGACCAAACTCCTTAGGCAGAAAAGACAGGGATTAACAAGTACATTATTAGTAGCTACCTGAAGCAATTGGATAACATCCCTGGCACAAGCCCTGGTACAAGAATCAAGATGGTGTTTTCCCACTGATGTCTGTTCTGGTGTCCTCCACCTGGACCCCCTGGTGCAGCTGCGTACTCTGCCCTGCTGCATGGGGATTTTTGACAGTCTTTCTAGGACAGACAGACCTGGAAGTGTGTATGTGCAAGATCTGTGCTTGTTGGTTGTGATGGCTTGCATCAAGATTTTCCGGAATACACCAAACAGGACCCAGCTCCTTACATCCAGAAGCACAGGCTTTCCACTGGGGTTTAAAAGGGCATCTTTAGCAACCTGATCAGTGGATTTGTGAAAAGAGAGCTGAGCTTTCCTTTGCCAGAATATAATTCCCCTAAACACATATTGGGGGTATAATACAATAGCCAGAGGAAAAAACTCTGAATTTTCATAAAACTTCTGCTGGAGTACGGGGCAATTTATTCTAGCTAGCATGAGCCATCTAAAACTTATAAGAATATTCTCATAAATAAGAGGAGATGTGACAGAATTTTTGGAAGGTTTTTTTAGGCAGCCTTTCTCCAAGTAATTCACTGGTCGTACCACATATCCCACTAAGCTACACATAAATTAACCTGGTTGTAAAACCTTTCCACAAAGAATTAAACTCTTAGATAGAAGAAAGTTTATACACCAAAAAATTGAAGAGGTGACAAGAAAAATTAAGATCTAGTTGTGTAATACACAACATAGGTTGCAAACATTTTGTGATATCCCTATGACCTATGAATAAGACATGTCAATAATCATTGCTGAAGAGGACTTGGATGGCAACTGGACATTCTAAACCTACATATTTTAAAAGCAGAGGGTTTGATTGTTTATTTATTTGGGTATTTATTTATTGATTGATTGATATTGTAAATATAGAGGCATAAAGCAGAAGTCACGAGCCGGTCACGAGCGGTGTTCCCCAGGGCTCTGTTTTGGGGCCAGCCTTGTTTAATATCTTTATCGATGATCTAGATGAGAGGATTGAGTGTGCCCTCAGTAAGTTTGCAGATGACACCAAACTGGGTGGGAGTGTCGATCTGCTGGAGGGTAGGAAGGCCCTGCAGAGGGACCTGGACAGGCTGGACCGATGGGCTGAGGCCAACTGCATGAGGTTTAACAAGGCCAAGTGCCGGGTCCTGCACTTGGGTCACAACAGCCCCATGCAACGCTGCAGGCTTGGGGAAGAGTGTCTGGGAAGCTGCCTGGCCGAAAAGGAGCTGGGGGTACTGGTTGACAGCCGGCTGAACAGGAGCCAGCAGTGTGCCCAGGTGGCCAAGAAGGCCAACACCATCCTGGCTTGTGTCAGGGATAGCGTGACCAGCAGGAGCAGGGAGGTGATTGTTCCCCTGTATTTGGCACTGGTGAGGCCACACCTGGAATACTGTGTCCAGTTTTGGGCCCCTCAATACAAGAAAGACATTGAGGTGCTGGAGCGTGTTCAGAGAAGGGCAATGGAGCTGGTGAAGGGTCTGGAGCACAGGCCTTATGAAGAGCAGCTGAGGGAACTGGGATTGTTTAGCTTAGAGAAGAGGAGGCTGAGGGGAGACCTTATCGCTCTCTACAGCGACCTGAAAGGAGGTTGTAGTGAGGTGGGTGTTGGTCTCTTCTCCCATGTAGTTAGCGATAGGACGAGAGGAAATGGGCTTAAGCTGCGCCAGGGGAGGTTTAGGTTGGAAATTACGAAAAATTTCTTTACGGAAAGGGTGGTCAAGCATTGGAACAGGCTGCCCAGAGAGGTGGTGGAGTCCCCATCCCTGGAAGTGTTCAAAAAATGGGCAGAGGTGGCACTTTGGGACATGGTTTAGTCTAGTCTACCCTTGATTGGCTTAGAGTAGACTTGGTAGTGTAGGTTAATGGTTGGACTGGATGACCTTAGAGGTCTTTTCCAACCTAAATAATTCTATGATTCTATGATTATAACTCTGTTGAAGCCTTCAGAACATAATGATGCATGGCCAGGATAATGATTGCTAGAGATGACAGACTCTGTGGAGCCCATGGTAGACCCTTCAGCCCAGGCTCCAGGTGCTCCTTCTATCCATGACATGGTAGTGAGGCAGTCTATCAAGCAGCTGTACAGTTCCCCCTTTTTCAGCATTTAATTCTTATTCTTTTTTTTTTTTCTTTTCTTTCTTCTTCTTTCCTTTTCTCTTTTTTCCAATAAGAACCAAAGATATATAGGGGAATGTTGAGCTTTCCCCTCTTATCCTAGGAAAGCAGCATGGAAAGAGACAAGGGGGACAAGTTTGTTTATTAAAGAAACAATTCAAAACTACACTATAGCCATCTTCACTGGAGATATATGCACTGCATGGCACTGCATGGCACTGCATTGCATTGCATTGCATTGCAGACTTAGTCCTGTGATTATTCTGCCTGGGAACTGGCTGGATTGAGTAAAAAGCTCCTGTTTAGACCCTTGTATCACAGTTCCTTCTGCTATGGAAAAAAAAAAAAAAGGTTGATAGCAGAGAGTATGACTGTCGTGGTTTAGCCCCAGCCAGCAACATCACTACCTCTTTCTCAAATATATCTTGGATATTCCTAGGACTATCCTGTATTCTTCCCAGGACATTCTGTGTTGCAATTGTCAGAGAGATATGCTACAATAAATGGATATTTCATCTGACTCATTACAGCTATTCTTACATTGTTATGGCAAAAGACCAGAGTAATAGACAGCCAGTGTGCTTAGACTTGACATGGAAGTTATTTGGTGATAATTTACCAAGAGTAAATATAATTGTCATAAAGATACTGAATCACAAAAGGTGCAAAGACAGCAGAGTTGCATATTGAAACAACAGCAACCTGAATTTGTAGCAAATCTTGCTGGCAAAAGTGAACGGGATTTGGACCAGTTGTGACTCAAGTCACTGCTGTCCTTTTGTAAAACTTTATTCATGCAGCTCAGCCCCAAAAAGTGACAAAGATTCTTCTTCTTTTCAGTATGCTAGGCACCTCCTTACCTGCAGAAAAATTGCAATGGCCTTAAAAGTACATACAGATTTTTGTTTATCTGTTCAGATTGCCCTCATTTATGTTCTTAAGTTACATTTTACAAGAGTGAAAACAATTAAACCTTCATTGTCCAAGCTTTCAAGTCAGTATGGCAGTACTGTCATGCATCCATTTCATTTGGGAATAGACTAATTCTCAGTCACACTGCTAAGCAGATAAATACAGCTCCTTAGGTTAATCTTGTTTTATTATTGAGTGACATTCAGACGTTTGCCTCAGTTCAGAACTGAGGACTCTTCCATAGTTAAACATCTTTTATATTATGAAAATAACAGTGATTTGCAAAAGAGGAAAAGAGTTGGAAAATTTTAAGAAATAAAAAGGAGAAGAGAAACAAAACAGCGATCATTAATTTTTCAGTTCTTGTGAGTCAGAGGAAGAAAATCAGGATGTACTGTATGCTGTTTAATTTGTAGTTAATGATGTTCATTATAGTGACACATTAGACATTCAGAGCTTTGTCTTCTATTGTTTTTTTTTTTTAATGTGAATATGTTCAGGTTTTGAAATGAAGTAGAGTTGCATCATATTATATCATATTATATTATATTATAATGACAGAAGGGACATCTATTTCTATAAAAACAAAGTCCAAAACTCAGTGAGGGAAGGATCTGACCCTATATGGATCCAGATTAGATGAAAATGGCTACCTCACTTACAGGGACACAACACAGGCAGATGCTTTCCTTGTTTTGCAGCAAGTACTGAAGATGTGCCTAAGTCAGTGCCAAACAAAGGAGGAAAAAAAAGGGGGGGGGGGATATAGGAAATTTAACCTTGATACTAACTTTGTCTTCTACCGACAATTCTGCCAGGGAAAAGGGAATGAGAACCTTCTTTATAAGATCATTTCAGCAATCTATTTTAGAAAATACTATTTGCAGTGTTTCTTGTATGGTTTGGGCACTAGTCTGATGGGAAAAGATGTTTCAAACTCATTTCTAAAGTAGAAAGGGGAGAAGTTCTGGTACTCGATCCTCCAGGAATTATAATGGAGTTGAATACTTTCTAAAAGTTATTCTGCTAGTACAACTAACACTGATTTTTCAGAATAGGCAGAGCAGAAAAACCTAGAAGTAGCAGAAATTTAGCAAACTTATGTCAGATTTGAGTATGGAAGCAAAGGTGGCAACCCTAGCGACTTACTTTGTAAGTAGATTAGACAACCCAATAGAGCTTGCACACTGCAAGAAAAAGAGAAACAAAGTATGTTGGAAGATCATGGTGTGGTGATATCTGAGAGGAATCTATCAAAACAGAGGTTGTCAGTAACTCAGACACCATTTATTTTACTACATTTAGCATTGTTCTATTTTGCCTAGCAAGGAAGTTGAAAACAGAGACTGAAAAGAAGAATTAGAAATGGTTTACAAAGATTTCTTAACAAGTAATATTCTGTATGGGTGCTTCATCCTAGAACTGCACCTTCTCATTTTCTCTAGGTTACTTGATCCACAAAAGTGCAGTTTAGGTGAAAATCAGTACTTTTTATACCCTAAATACTCTAAACATGGGTAAATGGAAATCCAGTTAGGTTAAGCATGCAAAACACCCCAAACAGGCTGCCCAGAGATGTGGTGGAGTCCCTATCCCTGGAAGTGTTCAAAAAACAGGTAGACATGACACTCTGGGGCATGGTTTAGTGGGCACGACGGTGTTGGGTTGATGGTTGGACTGATGATCTTAGGGGTCCTTTCCAACCTTAATGATTCACAGTTTTTACTTTCATTAAAAAATAATCCAGCCACCAAGCCAGGAAACGTGAAATTACTGCTCTACCCTGAATTGGTTTAGTGGTGGACTTGGTAGTGTTGGGTTAATGGTTGGACTTGATCTTAAAGGTCTTTTCCAACCGAAATGATTCTATGAAATTTTCAAGCTTGTGTATGGAGCCATTCAGTGTAAGAGGTTTACAAAGCTGGGGTTCTGCTATAGATTCCATTTTAATTATTTGACTTGCCCATGACATCAGTCAGCAGATCAAATGCATACAGAATGAATCTCTGGTAGGGCCTGCCTATGACAGGAACCTCTGATTTCACTACAGTGAAAACATTTTTTCAGTTTCCTAACTCTCAGCAACCTGCCCTGGCAGCTTCCACATGCAGAGATGAAGTAGTACATGCTAACACACTGACAACCTGAGAGGTCCATGAAATAAACAGCCTTTCTCCAATTCTCATTGCAGACCTCTTCTGGGTACAGCTGCCCCATAAGGACTTTAGCAACATGTTCCTGAAACGAGTATCTCACCAACACCAGCTACTGCCACAGAATCTAGTGCCAATGTGGCTCATGAGAGATAACAGACTTCCTCTGTTTATTTCTTTTTTTTTCCTTTTTTTTTTTTTAAGGAAATCAAAGAGGAAACTGCTTTGAGAAACAGCAGCTCCTGCCTGGCACTCAGAAATCTAAATTAAAGTGGCAAACTGCCACGATTTTCAATACTGATTTACAACTACGTCCCAGTTCATAAACCTGCAGTGGTGACTTCTGCTGTCACAGTGTATGTGTGTAGTCAAGAAATAGTGTTTTAAGTTGTAAAACAATAGTTCAGGAAACAGAAATGTTAGAAATCATCAGTGTGTTGAACTAAATCACATAAGCATTAAACTTTTGCCTGATGTGTGCTATTCCATGCTATTGTCAGTACTAAACCAAAAATGGCACACCATGTAATTTAAAAAAAAAAAACAACTAAAAAAAAATTAAAAAACCCAATTTGAATCCCAAAGTTTTTGAAGTCAAGAGAATAAGTTCCATTCCTTTGGATTAGGCTTTTTTCAAAGATTATGATTTTATCAATTGATATGAAATGTAAAGAAAAGATCAGGAGTGATAGAGAGTTTTACCTGGACCATATGCATTTATAAAGCTACTGTTCTGACCTGGGAGCATTTTACACTTCTGTTCTCCTTGGATAAGGTCATAAGAGAGAAGGGAGAAATGGCTTCATTGTTAACAAAACCAATTTCAAATTCTTCTCTTTGATCCAGTGATAAGGTCTGTCATGATTACTGAGAGATACATTAATTAATGTGCTGAAACTCAATAGAGTAAGTAAAGTAACTATTGATTAGCCTTTGTGAACACGAACACACTGGAGGGAAGTCTAGACATAATGCTTATTAAAAACAAATACCGCAGTATTCCACAGTAATAGATATAATAATTTGGCTTCCAATAGCACTTAGAGCCATTACCATAGAATATTGTAGTGGATTTTGTGAGCGCAAGTGTACCTGACACACTCAGAAACAAATCTTCAGCTGCTTCTGTGGAACTACTCTGGTACATCAGCTGATCAACTGCCAGCTTTATCTATTATTTATTCTCTAGCCACATGCTTTAAAACCTTTTTTTGCTGGGACTTTTGCTGTTGTTTTATTTTACAACTTGCAGTCTGACACTGTAACTTTAAAGACTACTTGCTTAAAGGATAGATTTGTTCAAGGGAAGTGTGTGCGTGTATCCAGTTGAACTGAACATGGTTATTTCTCAACAGTCACTGATTTCATTTGTCACTTTATCGCTTGAGTCAGGGGAGTGGATTAAGGCACAGGATGTCACTGCCACTTTAAGAGAGCATCCTTTTTGGAAAGCCAGTTTATTGTTTGGTGTTTATTTGAATAAAAAGCTCTTCTTCAAAATGTGAGCTGTTTCCTGAGAGGAGGCAGAAGCTGAATAGTGTTCTTCATGGGAAAGGGAATGATTTAGTGCACCAAGTTACCCAAGGAATTTGCTACAATCTACTCATGCCTCTGCAGAAATAAAAGGATGTGGCCTCATCATAGTCAAACCCATAAAGCACATTGACAGCCAGGAGAACAAGTCCTCAACAGTGCTATTGGTCATATTGACCAGTGGAAGCTTTTTCTTACTAGAAAGTCTACTATAGGTCACTCCAAGATTTACATGGGCTTGACTAATGAGTAGCAAGGAACGAATTATTTAAGGGCAAAGTTGGCTGTTCCTCCTTCCAGTTCTGTATTTATTCAGATTGCTGTTTGGCTAAGGTAAATCTGCTGTTGTCCCTGTCTTTTGCGTTAGCTGTAAAGAAGACATGTCGGGAGTAAAGTCAGTGGTCTTTTTCACAGGTATTTCCTGACTATAAATCCACACACAAGGTTATGTTTTGTGTTTTATTGCAGTCACACATTTGCCACTGATTGCTGAAATCAAGATCACGTCGTCACAAAAGTCTAAATATTTTGTTCTGACACTGTGTTTCAAATTTTTATTTCTTTGCATAGTTTCATGTATTGTTTAATTAGTTTTTTCCATTATTTACTTTCACCTGGACAAGTTACGTTTAGGATTTATCTGACGAAGCACCTATTTGAAGTACCTAAATTGGAGGTACCTAAAACTCTAGGGTCCTGTATATTAACACTGCAAAAAAAACCTCAGTAAGCAATATGCTTAATGTAAATTCTTAAACTGTTATGAAACCCACAAAAAGACATAATAAGATATAATTATATAATAATACAAGATATATAATAATAATTTACCAGGCTGCCCAGGGAAGTGGTTCAGTCACCATCCCTGCGGGTATTTAAAAGATGTGTAAATGTGGCACTTTGGGATATGGTTTAGTGGTGGACTTGGTAGTATTAGATTAATGGTTGGACTTGATGATCTTAAAGGTCTTTTCCAACCTAAATGACTCTTTGATTCTATGAGTCCATGATTCTATAACAGTCAAATTCTCCAAAATTTTTGCATTTACTAAAAAAACCAAAAAACCCCAAAAAAAACCCCAAAAAAACCCAAACCAAAACAACTTTAACTAACTCTAAACTTCAGAATTATTTTATATAACTACAGGCCTCATGGTTACACCTTCCTATTAACTTCCCTAATAATTTCAAAAGGGAAATTGAACACTTAGCAGAGAAAAGGGGAAAATGAATGTAAAAGACCTGTGGATGGTCCTGAGACAGGCTTTGAATGTGTTGTTCTTGTGTTAGAAAAGCTTTTATGTTAGAAGGAAAAGTTGTCATAGAGAAACATTTTCAATTTTAATATCGTAGAGCAGAGTCAGGCAATAGAACTTCTGTCTGGGGTCAATCACCTCAAAATAGGAGCAAATGTGCAGAGTGCAAAGATGAAAGCCTCAAAATGAATAAAAGACAGCAAGAGTCTTTGCAAGCACCTGTCTACTGAGGGACTGAGGTGATGTTTCTGGAATGAAGTCCTTGAATTTGAAATCAGCTCTTGTTTCAAACACATTCTGCACGAGGGTCATGCAAACTTGAACCATTTGAATTTTGGACAATGGGTTTGTGTTTTGGTTGTATTGCAGTTATATTGTAGTATCTTTAATTCAGCAGGAACAAAGAGATCTTAATTAAAAATAATAAGTGGGGAAAAAAAGCCCAAATTTTTCTTTTAGGCTAACTTCAAAATCCTTTATATTGCTTATTTCATTTCTATTTCCTGTGATGCCCCATATGTTGTAATGCTTATCTTTTTTTTTCTATTAAAAGAGTCTATTCTATATATTATAATGGCATTTTCATCTCCATTGTATGCAAAGAAATCATTTCCCATTTTGCAGTAAATACATCTGTTCCTCTGCCCCATAAAAGCACCACCTACTGACGTTCTGTAGTTCAAGAAGTCTATTAAATTTGATTTGAGAAATACTTTTATTTATGGCATTACCCTTTTTTGTGTGTTTTTTTTTAAAAAAAAAAAAAAAAAAAAAGACTGTTAACATAGGAATTGAAGTCTTTTATCTACTTCCCAAGAGGAGAGTCATGAATAGTAGCGGTGTGTCTCCACACTGCCTCCCACTGCTGAGTTCGGAGAACCATAGCAATACTCAGCTGTATCAGAAACTCAGTTCTCCTCTGTGCCGAGGCAAGTAAAACTGGTTTTGATATAATGTTGATTCTTTGAAGGTTAATTTTCCTTGGATATTTGTGGGTACCTATCTGCGTATGAGATTGTTATTGGAAAATCAAGGTCAAGTTCTTCCATACATGGTAATGATGTTCACTTTCCTCATTCCACACAGGATTAGAAAGAACAACCTGAAGGTAAAAGATGTAGCTACATTTAAATAATTATATTACATGGTAACACTGCTGTATCTTTACATGAAATTTTGGCAAAGGGTGAAACCTGTGAAATGAATAAACAAGCAGTGAGCCATGAAGGAAAAATGTACTAAAAAAAATACTGCATTTCTGGTGCTTCAGAACTCAAGCAGTTACACAGAAGTAAATACTATGTAGGGGAAATTGTATTTTTTTGGTTTCTTTGTGTGTGTGTGTGTGTGTGTGTGTTTGTACTCTCCTGATCTTTGGGAATCTCAGTGATATGACACCTGAAATCTCCTAAATCTTAGCCCTGGCTCTGCATCATTCTTGAGAGGTCTAAAGTTGTGGGAAATAGAACCCCTAAATATGCACATATCCAAGCTCCTCTTCACTAAAGAGAAATGATTCTCATATCTCAAAGTGACAGCCATCTCTAGAAATCACAGTGACCTATTCGTTAAAGACCTGAGTCCCATGTGCATGGCAGAATTCATTAAGCGATGTTATTCTCTGAGCAAATGCTATAGAACTCTGTGGTCTGACATTCATAAATATTTGTGTCGGGCAATTACCTGGTAAAACTTCAGTGTATTGGAAAAGAAATATTAAAATAAAGTCAGTGTTGGGTTGTTTTTTTTTTTCCTTCAAGAAGATTTGACTTCTGTCACTCAGGTTTAGAGCCCTGCTTCTTTTGCATGAAGAATGGGATAAGCTCTCCACATCAAAAAAATCATCTTGGTCAAGGTCATTTAATTCCATCGAATCAGAGCTGGGGCCCTAGTATATGGAGACGTTTATAGCCCACTGTCATTCTGGCAAGTGACAGAAATAGAGGGTGGAGCAGGTGCCGAGCAGAATTGTCATATTTCCATAGCAAGGCCAGAGAGCTTTGTGATTTATGGATGCTCAATATACAACCGTGACGCCCCACAAGTGAATATACAAGTTGCAAATCTGTAAACACCTACAGTGGGAATTCGCTAATCTCTGCCTGCTGTATCTTATTCTGCACAGGTCCTTGAGCTTTGTATAGGAAAGTTTCGACATTGTGCCCTGTAAAACCACACAGAACAGCTTGCCAGAGCTTGTCAGCAAGGACAGTAACACATTTCACTAAGTCTGTAAAACCTATCATTGTTCATAATGTCACACTGTTGAGAACTGGAAAAGCAGAACTAATAAGGCCTTTCTAGAACAATTTCTAACATTCCTTGAAAAGCAAATGCATGGTTTTACTTATTATGTTGAATCAAGGTAATCCAAAGCTCTGAATAAAACTAAGACAACCAGATATTTCTCCTCATTGAACAGACAATAAACTTCACGATATCCACTTTAGTTGGGATCAGATCTTTTTTCTGTCTTTTTTAGTCCCCACCAACTATTACCTTTTGTTTGTATTTTAAAGGAAGCTATGGTCAGTGCATTTCACTATAAATAGAAGCATGAAAAGGAAGGAAAATTGGTCTGAAAATTTTTTAAAGAAATCTGCTGTCTCTTAAAAGAAAATGTGATCACCTTTTTCACTTACAAACAGCTAGTCAGACAGCAAGCCCCATTGATAAATGTGACTTTTAAGTGAGAAGCTTCCTAAAAATATGACTGTGACAGCACAGGCCTAGATGTGCATTTTAACATGACAGATTATAAAATGTTACAACGTGGTGTATCCCGGAGATTATAGGAGGTTCATCAACACATTTAGAGGTTTAATTCCTTGGAAATTGGGTCTAGAATCACTGCAACCCTTGAATCTTCAAAATTGCTGCCATTGCAGAAAAAGTTCTTCAAAATAGTTCCAGAACATCTGTCAAAAAAACCCCCCACAACTTCACAGGTTTTCGTCATTGAAATCTATCCATTAGCAGGCAAGGATAGCTTCCCAGTCTCTGTGCAGACCCAGTGCTGTCACCGGTACACCCAGTGTTACTTAGTAAGACCAGGAAAAGTTCATGTGGGTAGATTCCAGTAGCTTTCCAACCCATTGGCTCTGTGAGATTGGAAAATTCACAGTCAGATTGCTTCTTTGAGAGGGAGAAAAAAGAAGAACAGACAGAAAGGTGGCACTGTTTGGCTCATGTTCTTTCACAATGGAGCCCAAACCAGCTAATTTATGTGATTAGCTTAGATCCTGCCTCGTGGAAACCCTTAGAGGCTTATCAATCCAGGGTAGCCAAAGCTCCATGCGTATCAAGTGGTAAGACGAAAATGCCTTTGAAAACCATCACAGGCTTTTGGACTACCTATTGTAGCTCCTCCCTGACTACGCTGACTACATAAGAGATGGTTTTCCTTCACAGCAGGATTCCTTCAGCACACATAAGTGTCAACCTTTCTCATCAGAGCCATTTCTTTGAAGCTCTGCCACAATCTCCAGTTACCATTCTGTGCCATTATATGGGTGATGCTAATTCAATTGCTTTCATGCTGAGCAGTATCTGGCTCTCCAGATTCTTCAGTAACAGTGCCACGATTCAGAAGATGGGGCAAAACACCTTTAGGGCAGGGCTGAATTTTTGCCTTCCCTGAGGAATTCATTAGTTGCTGGTGCCTGTACACTTTATGTTGCACTGCAGTGAAATTTCAGGTACAAAAATACCACTCATTGTTTAGGACGTGCATTTCCAAGAATGTTTAAGCATCTGGATCTGAGCACCTAAGGAACTCAAAGGCTGATTAGTGAAGTACTTATGGATTAACAAACCTGCAGGTTAGGCAGTTACAAAAACAGACAGTCTGGATTGCTGTTTGGGATTTAGCTTGCATCTCAATGAAAGAGGAGGGTGAGAAAAAGAGATAACACCCTTAAGGAATGATACAGTCTTTACATATGGCACAATTCTTTACGTATGGATTTGTAGAAGGATAGCCATAGTTAATGGGTTCACAGCGATTGGGTTTACATGCCCCACCGCCAGTTGCACACTTTGTGTGTTATCCTTATAGGCATGTTGACATTCAATACTTTGTATGAGGAAATTTTAAATGCAAATGTATTGTCATCTTGATCTGAAATTTGGCCCTAAATGTAGGAAGCCACACCTCTAGAGGGATTCGATATATTTCTCTTTGGGAAAAAAACACTTCCTGTATTTATTTTTTCTAAATTTCCTCTGATAATTCATATTCCTGCTACTCTTTGAGCAAACTTCCACGCTTATCAAATTGGTGTTGTTTGTTGATTTCTAGCTAAAGCATATATGTTCACATAGAGTAAAACATGCTTTATTACACTGATGAGCAAGTTATTCATTTGACCCTCAAACAGAAAGCTATCTTGATAATACACCTTTGAAATATGCAGCAGTTTGGTCGAAAAACACTGATGATACTTTCATGGCTGCAATTTATCTTTTTTTTCCTCTTCTCTGTTTTAAAACGTATGGTCAGATTTATTTACTGTAGTATTAAGTTTCAAAGCCTAACTGTTTCTAACCCAGCACTTCTAATGTGATTCAGTCCTTTGACTCAAAAGTTTCATTCTCAGATATTAAATCAACATGTGCCTTTATGACTCAACATTTATCTGTGGGATGATGATCGAATTAATAATTTAGAAAGGCATCTGTATAAATAGACTTTTACTAATAACTGCAAAAGATAATGTTGCTATGCTCCTTTTTATAAAAAGGAAAAAAAAAATCAAGAAAAATTATCTTTAAAAATCTGTTTTTCAAATGGCTATTCTTGATATGAACACCCCCCACACTCCATCCCCCAATACATGCACACACAAATGTATTTATTTATACCTGCATGAAACTTCCATAAAAATTACTTTGTATACCTTACGTGTTAAGGTAATTTACACTAGTTTTAAGTCTCCTTTGTATTCTAGCAGTGATGTAAAGAAATAAGCCCCAGAGGGTCTTACTATAAATGAAAGCTTATAGTTTGAGTGTTATTAATTAAATCAATCTTCAACCAGGTTATACTTGGAGTTACTCGTGCTATGCATACGTAAATAGACACTGTGTTAAAATCCACATCTGTAACTACATCCTGAATTAATTTCTCATACCTTATAAACAGAGGAAGACATTGTTAGATATTTCTGGATTTGCCTTTTTGCCATTTCCTTTCTTGCAATTCCTCCTCAGAAACTCAAAGCTGACATTATTTTCTCGTTATGATTTCTTGAACCTGTGAGTCATTCTGCAGTATCCATACATTGCACAATTGCCGGAAAAAGACAAGGAACTGGGCATCTCTTCCAGTCCTGTGGTCCTGTGTATCTATAACAAGTGTCTCCATGATGGTTATTACAGCTTCCATGTTCCATGTTGCGACTGCCACTATTTCTGATGTATGTCACTTCACTTCTGTTCATTATTTTCTTGACCTAAAAAGTGGTTACTGCTTTTCCTATTTCCATGAGAATTAGAGACTGACTGTGAAAGTGAATGTGTCTTTGCAAAGATAGAGCCAGTATCAATGTGGAGGAACTAAAAAGAGCATGACTCAAGTGAGTTAAGATTCAGGAGACATGAGACTCAGATCTCATGGGAATTAAAATTGGTTTTCATCTTACATTAAGTTCAAAAGAAGAAAGATGAATCTCAAGTAAAAATTATCCTAAAAGTATGTGCCATATGCTACACGATTTTGAATAGTTTTTCTCTATTTGAAACATACCTGCAGCATAATTTCTCTACAGACTCACTAGCTGCATCTAAAGGCTTTGGGGATTACCCAGCTGCATGGTCAAAGGATTACATCTGAGAAAAGGCCTTACCAGATTTACTTCAGACTGCCTCCGAAACTGGAACGAATGTAGGTGCAAGACATACGTATTCAGCCCCCACAATGCTGGAAACTCCTTCTGGGAAAAGGTGAATGCCAGCAACATGCATACAGGCTTTAAGAAGTGCATTTACCATTTTCCCCTTTAGATTTCCACTTTAGGAAGATATTTGACTTCTGGATATCCGTCCTGCTTCAGTTGCACCATCAGTTTACCAGGACACATCGCTGCATCTTGAAGCTTGGATTTGGTTCTGGGTTGAGGCACCTCAGGCTTTCCTCAGAAGGCACCAAAAGATATTCTAGATGTTTCTCTCTTTGTCCCCACCTCACACTCCATTCTAAGGCTTACTATCCGTATGAATAATATCTCCAGTGTAAATGTAAGGAGAATTTCACACTCCAGCATCAGGCCTGAAAATGAGAGGAAGCAAACCAAACTAAAACAGTGATAAACACTGACTATAAAATATAACCAAGGAAACAAGCCCTAAGCAGAGAGCAAGAAGGAGGGAAAAATAGAGTGGGGAAGAAATGTGATTCATTTTAAAAGTTAATTTAATAAATTGTGCTAAAGATGCTGAAAAATGCATTTAGCTCTCAACCTCCAGGACTGTACATTGTGAACTCGCATCTGGCCATAATGGGGTTTCTGCTCCATCAGCTGCAATAATTATTTTCTTTGATTTGCCTTGGTCATTTTATATAACGATTTCTCTGCATGCGTATATGTGTGTATGAGTGTGTGCATGTGCTTTTGTGTGCATTTCCTTTGGTTCCATTTCTTATTCATTTTTCTTTTCTATCAAAAAAGAAAAGAAAAGAAAACAAAACACACCAAGAAAGGAAATTAAAGATCTTTTAAAACACATTTTGATCACTGCCTTTGTTAATATTTCTATACAAGGAAGTGCAACCTCCTGGTCAGTGCTCATTGCAGACCCTTTCTCTACCCAGTTTACAGAGACTAAGGGTGCCACCATGCTCAAGGTCTTAGTCCTGCCTGTTCCCTAATATAGCAGTTAGTAGGTAATGTTTCACCTTTTACCGCAGGTAGAATGTAGCTTACCTGCTATCGCTACATTCATTTTGCAAGGTTGAAACAAAGTCCTCAGGGTCCTTAGCAGTGCTCAGCAGACTGCAGGCTCAGATTTGTATACTTAGGACGTTAAAGGCATGTTGTGTCAAGCACTTAAAATCATCAGCTATTTTTTTCACTTGATTTGCTCAAGAACCAGGTGACAGTGTTGGTTGGGACGTGGTTCTCAGTTTTCCCTCCTCCCTGTTCAGAATCTCAATAAGACCTTTCTCTCCATTTAAATGATGGTGGTGTTCCACAAATCTCAGATTTCTTACATTCTCCAATGAGACACGCAAACACACATGGTCTTCACAATGTGCAAGTGTATATATATAAAAAAAAAAACCCCAACCTAAACAACACAAAAACACAACCTAACAACAACACTGATTTGGATCACGCTGTGATATGTGTTTATATCTTTTTGATCTATATTTTCTTTTTTTAACCATCCCCTTGCCCTGTATCTGAGAGTGTTAGCTACTGTTTCTCAATTACACCCACTGGTAAAACCTGCCCTGCAGGGTTTCTCGCAGCGGTTGCCCTTCTAGCGTCAGCTCAGCAGATGAAAAGCAGATGGAAAATTCCAGGGGTTCGGGTCTGAATGTTTCAATGATAAGTTAGCATAACATGGACTGGTGAGAGCTGTGTTTTGAGTCTGCTATGCAAAATGAGACAGCTGCATTCTAGCAGAGCTGTTTGCACGGGAGACTTAGCACTGGAAAGCAGGAACAACAAATAAAGGATTCAAGGAATTCACACTCAAAGAAAGAGTAAAAATAAAAAAGGAAAAGGTGAGTACTGGGAAAGTGAGTAGCGGGGAGGGTTCACCCCACTGAGGGCCTTTTTAGATTAGATTTGCTTCTGTGGAGAGACAAACAATGCCAATCCAGGGACAACCTTTAGCTGAGGCACTTATGTTCAGCTTCTGCAGGCTCCTTCTCCAATCAATAGAAGAAGACACAGCCCATTTGAGAATCATCCTGGATCATCTGAACTTTCCTCTCTCTCCCTTCACCTTCCCTCTTCATTGACTGTGATGGAAGTCTGGGTTAGTGGAGTTCCTGAGTTAGAAACCTCTGTTAGATGCCTTGAAAAAGTGAATTGGCTGCAATTTCAGCCAATAGTCAAAGCAAATCAAAAAAGAGACCCTGGACAGCGGATGGGAGTTATCAGAGTCCAAAACCAATCTCAGAACAGGCATAAAGGTTCTGTTAAGGCTTCTTCTTGTCCATACTGGAGTCAACTTTGGACCACTCATTATCTCCAAAACGAAGACCAAAGACCGTTTTTATCCAAACTGAAGACTGGTGTTTATGAAGCCCTCAAATTACCTCCCACACATGTTCCTCATTCCTATTCATTTTATTTACGTATTTAAAACGTTGCTTACTGGGATACTCTCATCAGATGCACATCTCGCTCTCGGGAGAGTTCCCAGGGGAGCAGCAGTCACACAGTATTACTACAGCCCTCTTCAGTACAACACAAACAATATCCTGCAGTATAACTCAATCTAAACTAGCAGGCAGCTACACAGAACAGTCACCCTATCAATTAATTTTAATAATAATACTTAGCACTTACAAAGTATGTTTCAACTTCAAAGCACTTTTCAAACAAGAGAGGGCCAAATTGGGGCTGCCCCGGTGTGACTGTATTTGACAGAGGAAGGATAGTGAGAAATATTGTGTTGCAAACACAGTTCTGCACCTCCCTTCCTTTTCCTTTTCTCCGTCCAGACTCGCAGTAATTTCAGTCCTGTTCTTCCCCTTCTTTGGACAATATGCAGACATTTCAACAAAACACCACTGTGCCTTTTCAAGGGGTTTACAATCAAAGACTGAGACATGAGTTACTTCCTGCACCTAGACAAGATGTAGGTTAGAGTTAAACTCTCCCCATTTTTTCTTTTTTCTGGCTCAGGGTCAGAAAAATGCCACTGTGCAGACAGAAGCCTTTTCTTAGTAACCTGGTTCTGGAGTGAGGTGGTATGCAAAATTCACCATTTCTTTTCCTTTTGTTCCTAGTTTCCTATTTTGTTTTCCACGTAAGGATGCCAGTACACTGCACCATATATTTGTGGATTTAGGTGGAACAGCTTAAGAAGTTTGCTTCCTTTCCATCCTTTGCTTTCTCCTGCCCCACTTTACTGGAAATTAACCTAAAATCATCTAGTTGAAAAGGGTACTGATGTCAGAAACCACTTCTATTTCCTCTGATACATCATTCCCACAACTGGTGTATCTGCACCTGCTGGACAAAAACGTGCTATAGGGAGGATGGAGTATGTCTAATGTGATACCTGCTAATGCCATGTTCATTAATGCTCCAATTTTGCTGTTATTATGTAATACAATGCACAATGCATCCACATCTTAATAGCAAACACACAGACTACTAAGAAGATGATACTACAGGGGATTATTTAATATCAGATGAAAATTCTCAGCCACATGTATAAAGACAAATTAAACTTCTCTCTCACAGGATGTTCTAGGGCTAGCTCAGCCCTTGACATTGCTGTTCACCAAGTGCCAATTGGGGCTTCACTCATCTTTATTTTAAGTACTTACACAAGTTAGCTTTTAAGACAAGACCCTATAAGAGAGCCACATACAACAGTTACTCTGTTCTTGCACACTGAGTAAAATTAGTTTTGGCTTAAAAACAGGAAAAAAATAAAAGCTGTTTTGTGAAAACTAGTTTTCTGCTATGCTTCTAGTCTCTTTCTCTCTTTTTTTTCTTGCTTTTTTGAGATTTAATTTTTTTATTCTTTTATGGATATAAAGCACATAAAGAAAAATATACTGTAGATCACCTGCAATCATTTTGTCATTGCTGAAGGATATTATTATTTAAAAAGCATTTATGGAAGAGAATATATGATCCATATATTCATAAAATTTGTTCAAATTGGTTTAATGTTCTCAACAATATATCACACATCTTTTTCTCTGTTAATCACATGTTTCTTGAAAACAGGACACATATATCTTTATATTTTATCACATCCATTGTTTAGTTTGTAAATTTTAAATATATGTTGACAAGATAATTTAAGTCATTGTACCATTTTTGAGTATTAAATAATGAGGATTTTTATTATATCATATCTTATGGACTTGCTTTTGATCATTTAAAATCTAACAAGAATTCTAAAAGGATGCCTTTATGGAACACTGGAGATTTCAAACAGTTTTTGTATTCACGTTCTCTCTGGGAAGACGCTATATCATGTCAGTGATTATTTATCTGTACGAATCTAATTCTGGAACCTTATCTAAATTTAAACCCTTCAATCTATAGTAAGAGATCTATAGTAAGACACGTTTTTCAAAACTGTTATATTCCCTAAAGTTGCACTGGTTGGAAAAAAAAAAAACAGACATTAAAAAAAAAAAAATTATAAATTATTCGTTTGTGAGCTTTTGACTTTCTTGGCTTTTCTCTTTAAGTACTTTCTGTTCTAATTTTTACAGAATTTTGTTTATATCATTCTGAGAAGTACACTGTGACTCTTGAGTCTAAATATTGATAAAGCAGAGAAGACTATTGTGATCACACAGTGAGATGTACTGAGGAGACTTCTACAGATACTTCTACTTCTACAGGTACTTCTATGTCTACAGATATTTTTTCGTGGTGCTCTGCCTCCATGTGAGTTATTAAATTGTTTAACCACAATTCTTTATTACATTTATATTTAATTGCAATTTGATTACTATAATCACAACAGAGCACCAGGATTGGTGAGAGTTTCATCAGAACAAAACTTTCTTGGATCACACAGAGAAACAGGATATCAACGACACATTCCAGATGACAAAATCTTTAGCATAAAGTGAAAAAGGTACACGAACTATGCCCTACTCCTTTCCTCAACATTTGCTATTAGGTAATTATATATCTCATCAACAAACATGTATTTTGGATCAGTTAATGCTATTCATTAATTTTAAAGGGAAAACAGGGCATTTGATGGAGGACTGGGCATTTTACAAGAGGATGAGAAGCATAATTTGTGGTATTACAATCTGGATTTAATCCGGAGTGATTTGCCTGAGTATTGTTTCCTGGATCCCTTATCACCATACGATGCTCTTTTATCTTGGGTCACTGTTACCTTCATACTTCTAGTTTCCCTTTTTTTTTGATTGGCTTGTTTATTCACCATGTAGAGTATTTGGGAAAATCTTTTGCATGTCTGTCTACCATAGCACAGAACATAATAAGCTGAAAAGACCTTCAATCATAATGCCAAGTAACTTGAGACAATTTCCATAACCTTGAACCTTAGTGGTTTTCACAAATGAGGAATACAGTGTTACAGCCTATGACTTACTGGTTTTGGGTAACTTGTTCCTGTCTGCATGCCCTAACATTAAGAAGCTACAGGATGGCAACCTTTCTTAAAAGTTGTCACTGTAACAGCCAAGTAGTTATAGTCATCCTAACCATCTCAAGGATACAAGTAAAAGTTTAAATGAATAACAATGAAAATATCAAAGAAATATAAACTCAAATTTCTAGTAGGCACTTCAAACTGCTCCTAACCGCTTCAGAAAGCCCTAGTTTTTCAGAGTAGGACAGTAACAATATAGCTCATTAAATGCTCACATTACTTCACTCCAGCACCCCATACCCCTGTCATACGCAGTTCAAATTTGCTCAAAAGTTACTTGCTTTCAAAATAAGTCATCATCCTATCAGGATCTGAAGTGTGCTCACCCCCACCCCATCCCCCTTGGGGGCTATATGGCCATTGCATTTAATTTAATTTAGGAACAATCTAAATTGAATCTTGTTGTACTCCCTCCCTGGGGAAAACATGTTTCACAGATGAAGTACTGCAGACAAAAAGAGAGAGCACATGCAAGCTTGGAAGCCATGTATCCTCCCAGAAGTTCATTTGCATATATCCTCTCCTGCTCAGTGGACACTGGAAACAGCACTTTATATTTATCCTGAAACTCACTGTTCCTCATTAAACATCAGGGGGACCTAGTACATTTCGACAAGCTATTTTTGAAGACTTTTTTTTTTATTTTTCACTTTCTTTTTCCCCTCCTTTTCCCTCTTGAAAAATAATAAATTAAAATTTATTACATAATGGTGCTGTAGACTTTAATCCTGAGGTACTGAGGATTTGGAAGTGATTACTGAGTAGGAAAAAGTTGCAGGTAAGGTGGGGATGCATGTGTGAGGTTGGATCTTGAGACCTGGTTTGATGGCATGAGTTGCTGAATTTTGTGATGAGCCATACTGAAAGTTTTCAGGACTCGAAGTAACCACAGAGGTGAAGATTTTTTGGTTTCTTTGACAGGGTCTGGAGTTAACAACCTACCTTTTTTGCTGGTTAACCCAGTTATTCTGTGTTGCCTACTTGAATTAACATGGCTCACCAGACGCCAAAACACACTGTGATTTCATCTGACCTGGGTAAAAACCTCCCTTGCAAACTTACATTTTAAAGTAATTCCTCAAGGACCAACTTACACCACTGGCAGAAGGTGTTCCAAACCAGAATAAATGCTATACCTTTTCTCTATGAAAACTAAATGAGGTGGAGGAACTCTGTCATCAGGTCACAATCCACCAGCTCTGTATTTGCACTGTTTCTACTTCCTTGTGTTTTGCCGCATGAAGGGAATTATATCTTGCCTCCAAATAGCTCCAAATGTGCAAGCATCTAGGAAAGTGTGTGAGCACCTTAGCATGACTAGTTTCAGAGCCTGAATGCATAAGGTTGAGACTAAGTTACAGCTAAGAGCAGCTATAGCTAAGAAGGAAAGCAACAGAAAAAAACATCCTTTTCAGCTGAACTGTTTTATCTGTTTGCTTATTTTTAGGTCCCCTTTCCCTGCAGAATAAAAACAAAGACATGAAAGTCCCATCAATAAAAACTTCTCACCACTGTATTACTTCTCGATGTCATTTTGGCCTAACTTTACCTCATCTCAATTTTGGCATTTAAAAATTGGGAGCATAGCTAAGCCAGGTGCCTGGGTGCTGTCACTGTCAATGGAGAGTGCTAGGAGACCCATAAGTTTAATTTCTTCTTTTTTTGTCTTTCTTCAGGAAAATATTGTGTGTCAAGAAAGAAAAAAAAAAGAAAGTGAAAAAAAGAAAACCATGTCATTCCAGGTTTCTTTGTCTCATGTGTCGTCTTGTTAAAGTGTTGCATTTGTCTAGGACTTTCTTGTCAACTTACAATTCAATGTAAAGTGACAACTGCAGCCAGACATGGTGTGAGTTCTAAAAGGATGTGTCCATCAACAGCTTTAAAACTGAGGGGGAAAAAAAAGGTTCACAAAATAGAGTTATAATACTTTTTCCCCTAAAGTAAACAATAAAACTTGATTTATGCTTACATTTCAAAATAATTTAACCTTTTTGAGGGTGGGGTTTTTTAGTGTTTTTTTTTTAAACTGATTTTAAAAAAATTAATTAAATCTGCATGCATCTAAAATGGCATAACCTGACTCTTTGAAAGACCCTTCCTTTTGTAACTGGGACTTAACATTTTAGGAACGGATAGCACATCTTGAATTTCAATTAGACATCCAGAGGCAGCTCAAATAATTGTCCCCATTCTGTGCTCACAATGAGCTTTCTGCTATAGAAAGAGATCTTCTTCACTCTGAAATGAATAAACTGAATTCACTAAAAAAATTAGATTGAACATGAAAATTATTTTTATTGAAATTTGCCATTTCAAAAAGAACAATGTCAATTTGCTCTTAAAGTAAGGATCTGGTTTTTGACCAGCCTTCAAAATTTCATAGTATTCCAGATCAGAAGGCACCATTATCAGACCAAGCACCATCTATGTCCTAAATTCTGCAAAACTAGTAATTAATGTACATAGATTCTAATTATTTGTTCTTTGTAAAACATTTGGTTAGAAAGGAATCTGGCACTGAGCCAGAAATTTCAGAAGACAGAGAACTCACCAATAATCTTGCAGCTTACTTTTCCTGGTAAGCCAGTTCTTTAAAAAAAAAAAACACCCAAAACCCAAAACCCAATTAATTTCTCCCAATTTTGATTAATATGAATACAGTGTGTTTGGTATGCATTTTATCTCTGTGTTTCTCTGCAAGATAATAAAGTGGTTTTCCATCAGTTTTTCCTCTCTTAAGGTACTTAAATGTTCAAGTAGAAACATCCCTCTATCTTCTTTCTGATAAAATCAACAGGTTGATCTCTTAAAATTTAACATTTTTCTCCAGACCTCACATAATTTCAAAAGATATTGACTGATATTTTCCTCTTCTTCACTGTCCTTTTCCAACGGTCAACATCAAACATGAATTCAGTCCTTCCATCCTTGTCTCCCCGCCACCATACACAAAGATACAAAACTTCTTTACTCCTGCTTAGAACTCAAAAATTATTTAATTGAGGACAGTAAACAATCTTTACCTTTGGAAGCTTCTTCTGAATTTTTTATCCACTGAATCTTTTTTAAGGTCAAAATTTTTGAGAACACAATATTCTATTCCATGATATGCAATATTCTTTTATTAATAAATACGTATCACCTTACATGATCTTGATCCTTGGTTCATAACTTTTCCCGACCATATGGAAAATGTGGTCTACAGCATAACTAAGCATCTTCTATGGGTATTAACCTAAATAACATAGTAACTGGTGAGAGGCAGAGGCAGTGTGTCTGATTAGGTGCCGCTTCTGCTGCTGCCACTTTTTTCATCTAACAGTCACAGTCCCCCCTGACAAAACAGGTGGCTTCAAATGGTGATTGCATATAATTTTGCTCTTAGGGTTATACATTTGGAATGCCACTAATATAAACCTTTGATGACAAAGAAAAATATTTAACCAACCAACCAACCAACCCATCAATTCTTACTAATTTAAGCTGGACTATTAGTGTTTTCCAAAAAGTCAATTAAGTATAACTGGCAGCTACCTGTGCTTGACTATTCTGGTATTTTCATAAATGCACAGAAGTTGCTAATCTGTTAGGGATGTCACATTGTAAGTTTTGCTGGAGATATGCGGAGCTGCCAAAGCATACATTCAAAAAGTTACTCAATAGAGTAGTATAAAGCATATGGAGTATATTTATATACCCTCCACTATGTACTGAAGGGAAAGGTGTGCTATAAAAGACCTCATAACCACACAGTAGAGTGTGTCACCTGTTCCTGCACTCTATATTGTTATGTCAGTGAGTGACTTTATTAGCTAGACAAGAACTGCAGGCAGGCAGTAAGTGATGTATATTAACAACTTCTCTCAATTATATCAGGTCTTGACCCTGCTCCCATTGAATTCCATGGCAAAACTCCTACTGACACCAATTGTGTAGGCTCAGGAATGCATTTTTTAGCATTTGCACACTGTCGTTAATTTTAACTGTATTTTATAAAGACTGAGAGATAGGAGAACATTCACCTCATTTTACAAAAGGGAGAAGATAATCGGTGGCTGCATTTGAGGTAGTTTCTGAAGGTCATAGCTAGAATTACCATAGACAGAGCTAAAGTCACGTTCTTGGTTTCTGCAGACATTCAAAGACAGGCAGAGGTGAACTGGTCCAGCATGGAGGTTTTGGAAGGGCTAGAGGACTTGTTCTGTGGAAAGTGTTGCATGTGACCTGCACAGCTACTGCTGAGTTTGCAAGGGAGCTCTGAATGGAATGAAAAAAAAAAAAACACATTCATTTTTTAGTGCCCAAAACTTGTGAAGAAGCAGAATATTGGACAGCCTCACAAACTGATTAACTTATGTCCATTTTTAGGGGCATGCAACTACCTTGCAACTGGCAATTATGCGCTGTGTACCCAAACCCATGTGTGGGAAACCAGGTGATCGCAACTGATTGATAGCGCACAGAAACCTGACTGACAGCAGACAGGAGCACATAAACCTGCTTAACAAGGATGTTTAATGCAAAGTGGATGTGTTAGGTTGCATATAAATACTCTCGCTAGAGTTACACTTTCCTGTCAGATTTTATACTACAAAAATAAAGGGTTCACATGCAGCTACTGGCACATAAGGCTTTCACAGCTGTTCCTGAAGAATATAATTTCTATCACCAGCTGTACTTCTCCTCCCCAGGGATGTAACCTCTACAGTTCTGTCCCTTCTCTTCTATTCATTCCTTCTCAACTAAACATTAAAAAAATAAGGAAATTAATAAACACACACAAAATCATGTGAAAGTTGGGAGTAAGTGGAAAGCTAAGGCGCTTCACAGCATGGGTATCAAACAGGACTTTGCTTGGGCCGTAGTTTACAGCTATTGTATGCCACAAGTCTTACAGACCAGTTTTTATTCTATCCAGTGCAGGTTTCTGTTTTCCACTTCATTCACTCTTCAAAAATGTTTTTTCATGAAGTCATGGGTGGTCCAAAAAGCCAAAATAATGGCCCTCAAATATTTACCACTATTAATTATGGGGGATTACAATGGTCTAGTAGGGAATTATATGAAAAAGGAAAAAGAAAGAGCAAATTTAAGGTGACAGTGTGCGTCTCATACAGTACACATATTGACCACGTATACAGCTGTGGACAGAAAAATAACTAGTGTGTCATTTGCAGACACTTTATGTAATCCCTTGGTGTACACATGTGCTAGTTGTGGCATGTATATTATAGCCCTACGTGCTCCTGATGTCTGTTGGTATGCAGAAGATCACCTCTGAAGGAAGGCTGGTTTGGGAGAAAAACTAAACTAAAAACAAACACAAAAGGATTTTGTAAATAAGCCTTTATGCCTATGCAAACGCCATATAGAATTCAATAGGAATGAAAACATCAAATTTCTGAAAAAATTGAAGAGTAATTTTAAACTTCAGTTAAATCCCACTGCATTGAAACCCCAGCACATGAAAGCATTTTATGTGTGTAACTAACTTCAGTGGCATCGGCGGAACTTCAGCTTGTACTTAAAGTTAAGCACATGCTTAAGCTGTCCATTGAACTGGGGCCTTGATACACAATGATATCCTTTCTGCAGTTTTTATACTACATATTAATGAAACATTTTACTTCATTCATAGTTATACTTCTGTTATAAAAGTTAGTATGAGTTACCCAGAAAAGTTCTTGTTCACTACTGAACTCTCTAACATTTTTCTATGAGGAGAATAATTTCAAGCCTTTTTTCCTCCCTCCATTTGCTATGCTCCATAGCAAACCTCACATTTTAATCTTTGTCCTTTAAGTATATAATTTATCCCCAAATAGTGTCATCTGCACAATGTAGGTATCTTTAGACATAAATTTTTACAGTGTCACCTCTTTATCTTTCCTCTCCCTTTGCTTGTACTATTTATCAAACAAACTACTTTGTGTTAAACCTGTAAACTTCTTTTTTCAATAAAAAATTAATGCCTTCTCTTTATACATGAAGAAACTTTTGCAGGCTTAAGAGGCAGATAAGAGGAATTTTCTGTAGATGTTTTGTTTTTCTGACTTCCCTAAAATGGAACACATCATTGTATCGTTGTTATAAAAGCATACCTGATTTGTATGCAATACAAATAATGTTACCTTTTATTAATTTTAAAAATTTTGTAAGATTTTGTGAAATTGCTCTATGAACAACTGTATTATTATTTAAGTCTGTAGCTCAAGCTCTACTCAGTTCTGCAAAGCATTTCTAAAGGACAGAGAAATTAATTATTCTTCTGGATACATCAGAGGTTTAATTAGTGGAATACTAAGGCTAGCTAAATTATCATCTGTCTGATAATCAGGTTTGAAAAAGAAAAAAATAGAGAATTTCAGTCTGTTTTCCCCGAAATTATTTGGTCCCCTTGAATTTGAGAAAAGTAATAATTCTGAAGCTATGCCTCTGCAAAACATTAAAAAACTCGTTTAGTGAAAACAGTATTTCAAAGCTTGGTCACATGCAAAAAAAATTTTAGTGGAATTTTGCATTTTTTAATTCCAGACCAAAGGTTTCATACAGTTGTAGTCCTTAAATATTTGTGGATAGATAAAGAAAATAGACCCCAATATCGTAGTTCATGGTCTAAACACCCAATGCGCACCAATCTTCACCTTCCCATTTATTATATTCTTCTCAATCTTTGCTGACATATGTTTATGTTATCATTTGATGATAATTAATAACAGAATATAAGATATAGCTGATTTAAAAAAATCGGTAGCCACTATGATTATCACCGTTTTTGACCAACATAGCTATTGAGACCTGCATGCTGATGACAGGAATAAAAGCCTCCCACTCCTTCTTCTTAGGTGCAAACAGCTTCACTATTGCCCAGAAGATGAGTATCTAGACTGGATCTGTGGCAGAGAGCAGATGGATTCAGTCATAATACTGTGTAACGTTAAGTAGACCAAATTACATTTAAACTTTTCTTGAATCTATTAAACTGAATATAATAACGAACAAAATTAGTTGAACCCATTCAGTTTGCATGCAGTGGAGTTTTGCATCAGTTACTTTGAATCTATCAGCAAGAAATTACAACAGGGCATTCTTTTAAACTTAGTCAAGTCCTTGTCAAGTGTTAACAATGCAAGACCAAAGGTATCCAATTGCTCTGACAGAAGCACCAGAGAACAGTGAACTTCAGATACGTGAGCTAGCGCATTGCAATCATCATCAGCTGCAGCTTTGTATTGATTTGTTAAAGCACAAGTCAGCTTGGAAGATCACTGTATTGTACAATTTAAGTCACTGTGATACAATGTAAGTGAAGTTGACATTCAGAAGGAATACTGTTTTCATTTCTTTGCTTTGAATCACCCTCCTTACCTCGCCAAAAATGAGGTCTGTATGAAGAAGCCAGTTATAAGAAACAGAAGCCATTTCATATTACTAACAACTTTGATTATAAGAGAAAATTTGTCAAAGGTGGAAGGCAATAGAAATGAAAAATCCAGAACATATTACAGGTATTTGTTACTTTTAATAGAAAATCATGACATTAACCCAAGTTGCAGATTTTCTTTTTTCCTGCTCCTGGTTTAAGATGATCTAGATAGTATCCTAAGTTTTGTCTATTCTTCTGGTAGATCTTAATTTTTTTAAAATATTTTTTATTTTTTCTTTTTTTTGTGATGGTTTGAGAATCCACACCAAAAAAATCTGGAGATGAATGATTCATATTTTTAGGGTTTTTTGCTCATTCACAAAGTTTAGAGAGTATTCTGTGAAATAAACTTGAGAATCATTACATTTAGAGAAACTTTCCATGATCAGATCTTCAGCTGGTGTCAAACAGTTGCAGATGTGTGCAATTTATATCAGACACAGATCTGACCTCTGACTTTCTTTAGTTTTTATTCACATTATTATCCACAATATTTCTACATTTATGTTTTGAGATTCATGCTTCGCTGATATCTGTACTTCAGACAACTTTCTCTGTCAATCAACTAGACATGTATGCAACACTCATCACTCCCATTTGAATACTTAGAGCTGTGCTTTCTAGGTGGATGTGAGAATTTCAACAGTCATCATCATAACCTGTGACTGAACACTCATCTTATAGGGGTTCTGCCTACAAATCCAAGTTGCCTAGCAATATCGTATGCAGAGACCTAGCTGCGTGGCAAAAAAATTCAGGGAAGCCCAGCAGCGAACCACTAAAGCAATCAAAAATCTAAGAAAGTTCAGCCCTGCCACTGAAATGCAGGTAAGGTGCTCATTGTGGGATGACAGAAAACACCTCTGTCAGTTTAGGATTTAGAGTTGTGAACCTGCCCTTGGAGAACAACATTCAGGCAAGATTAACTGCTTTTTGAATGTAAAAGGGAAGAACAGATTCCAAAGCTCCATATCTTCTGGTTTACCAATTGTCAGAGTTGCTTAGAATTGGGAAGAAAGAATAAATGTCCTTCCAGATAAGGCCGACCAACCTAACTTCCAGTTAGCTATGTAGTATACTGTCACTCATCTTTTAGAGCTATTGCCTTTCCTTTAATATAATGCAATCTACAGTCAGATTTAGGCACACTTAACATGCAGAGAAGAGGGACATGTAAGTCAACTACTACCACCCAAAATATGTATATATCAAGACATTTATCTATCTATCAAGATCAAGGATCCACCAGGTGATCCCAGTGGGGTCTTGAAGCATAATTAGGTGCTTAATAAGGTTTTTCTCCCTATTCTCTCTTCATTATAAGGAGAAAACCCTTAAATAAAATAAAAAATAATCCTGTTTGTCGTCAGCTCTGCCAAAAAAAGTAAGTCTGTGCTAACTACTACTGAAATAATTTAGCTCATCCTTTTCCTTTACAATGCATTGCTTTTGTTGCACTCCTCCATGAGTTCTACTGTAAGACACAGTGGACCTTAAGATAAGCAATTAAACCCAGCATCAGTCAAAGATGGGCAGTGATTATGACATTCATAACTCAGCTGCTCTTCCTCTAAGACTAATTTGTAATTATATTTGTGTAATTTACTGAAAGTTTCAGCAGCCAGAGTATGCACGTTTTTGTATGTATGTGTGTAGGAAGTTTGGGTGCATGTACAGTAATACTGCACTGTGCAAAGCTTTGATGGCTCTGAAATCTCCAGCTATTTAAACTTGTTATCCCTTAAGAGTCTCAGAATAGTGACAGACTCTTCCAAGGATTCCCTCAGTTGTGTTTTGAGCTCCAGTCAGAGGAAAACAAATATATCACGTGACCCACGGGCCTAATTACAGCAGGTATAAGTCAAAATTTGCACACCGAATGCTTCTGGAATCTAAAATACTTAAAATAAAACAAAATGTTGAAATATAGGTCTGTTCCTACTATGGCTGAATCAAAAATGAACAACCCACAACCAGATCCTGGGGTTTTGTGTGATTAAGAAAGGAAAGAACAATATACTGCGGAAGTTATTCCTTGAGAATTATTGGCTCATATCTAATGACTATTGTTTCATTATATTGCCTATATTTCCTCCCAAGATCTCTGAATTTCCTCTTTACATTTTTTTTTCTCCTCTTTACTTTCATATAGAAACTCCCCTCCATGTCAATCTCTATTTAAAGATTGTCTCTTAAGCTTCATTCTGAAATCACATGCTTTGTTTTTTCATACCTGAGCGTCTATGTTAACTCTTTGGCACGTTTTTATGTCAGTAGCCTTCAAACAGCATGTGGACCCCTCAGAGTCCAGTGGGAATCCAGCCAGTCATGCTCAGGTTTTCTCTCTCTCCAACCCGTTTTTGGAGGGTTTTTTTTTAGGTTTTTTCCCCCCTAATATTTTCTGTTAAATGATTTTGAAATAACTCACTGCTGGAATTAGCCTGTCACAAGAAGGTACAGAGGAATTAAAGAAATATGCATGGGTTAGAGCATGGTCATGTTTGGCAGATGTAGATGTGTGATAACCCCTCCCACAACCAGATGTGTGCATTCAGATCTGTGGAAATCAAAGAAGAAAATTTGGCACAAACTTCAACGCCCTTGAAGTATACCAGGCATCTGCCAAAACTGTCAGACTAAGCCTGCAGATCTTCAAAAGGGTTGCATTTGGCTGTGTGTTCAGAAATAGTTTATGGAGTGCCCTGCCAGCACAATGTTGGCACAGATAATATCTCTACCTTGAAATTAGTTTTAGGTAAAGACAATTTTATTTCAGCTCACAGAAACGTAAAAATTGCCATAGCACACAAGAAATAGATCGATCTGGAATGAGCTTTTAACAACGGCTGGCACCAGATGCTTCAGAGAAATAGATGAATAGTACAACAATTTGCCCAAAGGGGAATTTTCTTCCTAAGCCCTTATAGGTAGAAACTAGCTTATGTCCTGAAGCATATGAACTTATATTCCTTCCAAAATTATCTTTTTTTATGGTTGTTATAATGATTAATAATATTTGTTGTAGTTCTTTTTTATGTTATAATTATAGTTATTTACATACGGTCTTGGAAATGTCCAGTTCTTTCTCCTCACTTTTCTGTTTCCCCCCCTCTGAGAGTTTGTTAATGGATGTAATACAGAAATAATGGTTATAATTTGCAGTTAGAGAGTTGCACCCATTTAGGGATATTAAAGCAGTTTTTCCAAAGACTATTAAATTTAGTTTCAAAATGTCTATTTTAGGTTGGGTAAATATCAACATCTAATCCATTAAGGAATTAGCATGAAACAGAGACAAGGTCAATTTTTGCAAAGTGGTATATCTAATATTTGGAGACCTGAAGAGCCCATTTTGCAACTTAGTTTACTTCCCTACCAAAACCCCAAAGTTCTCAGAAATTTTAGCATGCAATGGAGTCTGAGAACCCCTGAAAGTCAGGTGTCAGTTGCTGATTTCCATTGCTTTTCTCCCCTAGTATGGTAGTTTGTGATGTCTCTCTTCTTTCTGCTGAGTTAGGTGCTGTACAAACACGTAAAGAAAAGTAGTTCCTGCTCTGAAGAGCTTACACTTTGAATAGACAAATGTAAAAGACTTTAGTAAAAGACTGAAGGTGGAACAGAGGGTCTGAGAACCATATAACTCTGGTAACAGTCATTGAACCAGCAGGCTAACAATAGAGTCACGGTCTCCTGAATTATTCTCCAGTGATGTAACAGCCAGCCCAATTTTTAAAGTATGGATCTAATCATCCAGTCCAACATTGTTTGAATAATTTGTATGACATTGTATAAAGTGGTTAGTGTTTGGGCTTCAATAAATTGTATTTTTTCAAATTCAATACACCTTTAGTTTAAAAAGCAGTATTGAGAACACATCTCCACTCAATACAGGGTTGTGTACAGTATAAGTTTCTAGGAGGGAAGTTATAACGACAAGGAGAAGAATTAGGAAAAGACCCATAAGCTTAAAAATAAAACAGCAAAACTGACTGCTTCATCACTTTTCTAATCAAATAAGTAAGTTTCTTCCTGTACTCCTGAGCAAAGGAGGGAGGAGAAAGAGAAAACAAATGAACAACAACGTCTACCCAATCTTGTAACTCATGAAGGGGGAGAAAGCATATTGTGTATCCTGTCTCATTCATCACTGTCACCATCACATCCATTCCTGGAGGAGGACAGGGTCCTCCAAAGATCTCTCCCTCACTTCTCACTGCCTGGTGCATATCATGCATTGTTTGCTGAGTGATTAGTGAGGCATCCGTGGATATATTAATGTGGAAGGTTGGATGTGTTTGACAAGAAGTCAATGATTCTTTCTGACATGACTTTAATAGACCCAAAGAGGTGGTCGTGGGATGATACTTCTAATGGGATATAGATATGAATGACCCAAGTTTTATGACAAAGGTCAATGGTATTGATGATTAGTGTGGAGAAGATAATTTTGCTGGCCTGGTAGGAGGCAACTTGCATGATTCATGAATGCTTTGCCCACCCGCACCATTATTTAGGGTAGCAAAAAGACCTCAGCAACCAACAGTTATACAATTTATCACACAATAGTGCATGTGTTTAGATATACATTGGTGACTATGTGCAGAAGATGAAGAACCTTTTCTTATCATGTGTGTGAATTAGGCCTTTTCTACCAGCATTTCACACCTGAGAAGGAAGACTCCAAAGAGGAAACTCAGTTAAAAAACAGATGCTAGGGCATTGCATATCCTTGCCATCTAACCTTAATCTAGGTCACCATATCACAAATCAAGGTATACATGAATCATCCTGCATTTAGTACTGGAGGGCAGAATGAACTGAACATGTTATGTATCAAGAGAAGCAGTGAAATGCAATGTGAGAGTCATCAGCTACCATAACAACTTAACCAGCTTTTGCTATGGAAACTCAGCAGTGATAGCAAACTCTGGGTGCCTTCAGTAAGAATATTTATGTGGTCACAGGCCAAAAAAATGAAAAATTATGATAGTACATGCCATGTATGATGCTGTCAGAGAGGAGTGAAAACTGGCCCTGAGCTCTCAGCTCCAAAAATATGAAAGTTCAGCAAAAGATTTCATCACCGAGGTGAAACTTATAACATTTATCAAATTGGGGACTGCCTAGAGATTCCTAATTGACAGCTGCATCACCCAGAAATGTTAAGCTCTGCTCACATAACTACTCTGTAATTCCCAACAAAAGAACTTTTAAACTTATTAGAGTGACTAAGCTGTGATGAGCAACCCCCTTTTTTTATCAGACTGGTGGTGTCCAAACTACAGGCTTATCACAATATCATCTTCACATGGACCAGATCTGTACAGCTAGAGCAATGAGTATGCTCACAAGGGTTTGGGGGGGGTTTGTTGGGGGTTTCGTTTGTTTTTTTAAAAAAGGAAAAGTCACACAAACATCTTTTAACAAAAATATATGCATGAGGGGAGAAGAGGAATAAGGAGAAAGACAATGGGGGTATATCAAATGTATTTATAAAACCTTTAAACGCACAGAATACTTCCAAAGCCTGGAAAGAGTTCCTTCTCCTCATACTCTGCAAGATCTAATCGTATATCTTAATACTAACACACACTGCTCTCTTGTGATGAGCATCAAATTCAGAACATACTGTATGATCTTTGAAGTCCTACTTTGTGTTCTTGGTAGGAAGCATGTTTCTGATAGTCTCTCACAGCAACCAAGAAAATAAATTTATTTGCATGAACTTGTAATGCTAGTTAAAATTGGGGTGCTTTGTTAGCAAGAATGACTGTTGGTTAAGTTGTGTATTTTATAAAAAAGATCTACAGTATGTGCAAAACAGAGGAATTTCTAGATGCACATTTATTAAAATAGTCTAATTCGATAAAATATTCAAAGCTTGATGGAAGCCAGCTTCTTGACTACCCTTCCTTAGGCTGGTGCACATCTAGCATATTACTTGATAGACTGCTGGTTTGAGCCAAGATGGCAGAGATTGAGGGGTCTGGAGACCCACCTTTTCCAATCTCCTCAAGAGATGCCCTTGTAACACTGTGGTGGGGTTCTTCTGAGGTACTGCAAATACCTGGTTTTATTCCCCCCTCTTCAGACTTAATGAAATTTAAGACTGTCTGAGGTACCAAGAAATGCATTGCCCTTTCTTGCTTCCACTTCACATACCAGCTCACATATACATACATACCCTGACACCACCTTTGAGTCATATCCACTTAATAACCTTAGCACTAGAGTATGTAAATATTATTTAACTCTCTCAGTTGCTGTTGGGAAGAGACGGAGGCCCCATGGTCTTCTTATAACACCACTGAAAACAGCAAGGGACAACTAGTCACCGATAGTAGATTTTGCTAAAACCAGAAAAAAGTATCAGGCAAAAAAGTTTACCTTCATCTCTTTTAACTCCTCTATTCAGGGTGGGGAGAAAGGGGATAGAAATGAGGAATAAATAACCAGTTTCATTGCTTTGCTCCCTCTTGTCCGTGCTTTCTTACATAAGCCCAACAGATATTGAATGTATCCATGCTAACATTCACCCATCATCAAGGAATACAACATATGCACACACAAGCTCAAGGCCAGTGGTTCCATCCTTGCATATCATTACATTCTTGTGTTGCACAAGCATTTTCTTCTTTCCAGGATTCACAGCCATTAAGAGTACCAGACAAGGACTGTGGCTGTAACACACAGATACCTGGTTTTAATCTGCACTTTGAGCGTATGACTTACAGCAGAACCTAAACTGCAGCTAGAAGCTACGAGTGATGATAGAACCTAATGCAACCCTATGTAAATAGATCCAAATCTACAAGCCTATCTCTTGAACTTTATTTGATACATTGTAATATAGTTTCTTATAGGCATACTGTCATGGATTTTTTTTTAATTTTAATTTAAATTTAATGAATAAAAATAAATACAAACCAACAAAACAGATAAAATGTAAACAAAGTACAGAGAAATAAAATGCTGAAGCCATGAATTATGCTGTTGAAATTAGTGTGTAACATATTTTCTAATAGCCAAGTGTGCTAGATCTGCTATAGCATATGAAAGGATGTCTTAAGAAAATCACATCTTTTCTCCAGATAAACAAAGACCTGGTCTGAAAAGGAAAATGGATCTTTCAAGGAATGTGTCTTTCCTGCCATTTAACATACTGTCTGAGTAACAGGACTAAAAACCTTGTCATCTTCTTCTTTAAAGAAAAGAAACATGATCAAACTGATAAAGTGATGTGTTTTATGAATAATACATTGCTCAAGGGCTTCAATCTACGTTATATACTACATAACCATAATTTGTAATGTTTACTTAAACAGTGGCTCTCAACAAAACACTTAGAATCACTTAGCATCTTGTCCCTGAGCAGTTTGCATTAGAAATCTGGACTGCTTAATTTCATTGTGCTAAAGGCATTAACACAAGAGAAAAAAAGTAGTAATCTTGGACTGAAAGAGGAGAAAAAAGTCTCTTCAACACAGTTTCAAAAGCATCTTCTGCCTGAAGTCACCATACCACACCAGATTAAATCCTCATATGACTGTCCAAAACTAAACAATGATATCATTACATATGTTAGGAAAACTCCAACCTGGGACAGGTCCTTTAACCTTCAGAACCCTTTTTTTGTCTCCCTGTGATACGGACTGGGAGTTACCTTTCCATTTAAAATGAATTAAGTGATACTAAACTTACTTTTAGGCTGTTTCATCAATGCAGTCTAAAGGGATATAAAGTAAGGAGCTTTTGTTTGGCTGGAATCCAGATACTAATGGTGTTAAAATGCCTTCTTATTGCATTTAAGGCAGCAGTTAGGTCAAGTAGACAAACAGATTTCAGTGTATGTTTAAATAAACACTCTATTTAATGTTGCCTTGGAACCTGCATGGTTTAGTTGTCTAGCCTCAAAATGCCAGCTAGTTAGGAGATATTAAAGCAATGGCGACTGTTTAGTTTGGAAAGGAACAAAAATAACATAGGGGTTATATACTGAGTAATATATTTTATAAAAATATATTAGGTATTTATGCATATTTCTCCACATGCCTCTGAAAATATGAAAAGTGTTTTTTAAAGACAATACATCAAAAATAATCAAAAGAAAAGCTATTTTAAATTAAACTTATTAATAGGCTGGTGGAACTCACTGGCACAAACTATCATTAAGCTAAAAATGTATTAAACATGAGACAAGCTTTTCTAAAGAAATGCAGTTCTCCAAGACACAGCAGAGAAAATTAAAGAAAAAAAAATATATTAGCTCCATTGTTTTAGGATTTAAACTAGTAACAGATACAGTTAGGAGAAACTCTCTTAATGATCAGGATCTTTCATAATTTTCTAACTCTCACTTTTTTAATAGATTCAGAGACTAGGTGGTAACATCATTCTGTTAGAGATATATTCTAATCAATAGTAATTGAAATGGTTTGGATAGCTGTAGTGATTTGTTCCCATGGAACATGCCTTATTAGAGTTGATAAAAAAATAGAATTTCTGCTCATCATAAATCCTTATGTTTTGACAGCTCTTTTAATCATGAAATGAAATGGAAGGTCAAAGTAACCAAATCTTATGAAGGACAAAAATTTTCACAGTAATTTTATTTGAAATCACTGAACTGTTTTGTTTAGAAGTAATGCTAACCACCCTGTTGACTTGAATCCCCTGGTTTTTGGAAGTTTCCTGCCATTAAAGCTGTGACACATCAGCCACAGCAACACAGGGTTTCATTGCATCTTCTGTTGCAGTAAATGGAGTCTACCTTGGAATACACTCCATTTCTCATAAGAGAAGGGGGAGGAGGATACTGTCTATTTATTTATGTATCCATTCATTTAGTGGACTTTGTTTTATCCAATATTTCTAAGAGTTAAAGACGACCCGTAGAATAATGGGTCTAACATCAAAATGGATATTGGGTGGGTTCCTACAGGAACACTCTTCCTGTCCATGCCTTACATTTTTTTTACCCCAAACTTAACCCTAACTTTTATTGAAAAAAAAAACTTGAACTTTTATTGTAGAATAAGAAAAACTGACCAACCATGTTGGTTGTGCTATGACTTAAGGTTATGGGTTTCTTTGATTATTTTTCTTTAGAGGTTTATCCAAGGAAGGTCCTGCTGAATCCACAAAGTAGAAACATTCTAAGCAAGATGTAATTAATATTGCCTTAAAAGCAAACATTAACATACCAAAATAGTGTAACCACAGATTGCATATAAGCATTTTATAACACTGTGATGCTGCTATATAACATCAATATAACACAGGAAAAAGCATTTTTTAACAAAGCTAAACATAAATATTTAAATAATATGTAATCCCCAAGGGGCAAACAGAGACTTGTGGGATAGTTATAAAATCAGGGTAAAGGAAAACCTGTTCAAGCAGTAAAATCTGCAAGAACAAAGGATGTAGAATAAGCAGGAAAGATGCCTGGTGGAATCAGACCAAGTCTTGTTCCTAAACATTAAGGGAATATGTCGGATGCAGATGAGATCCCCCTTTCTGTTTAGGTAACGAGTGTGGAGAATAAAACACCAACAAGGAGCAAGGAAAGAATGGGAAGAATAAGCCACCCGCTCTGCTCCTGGCTTCCCCTAACAATGAGTTCTTGAGCCTGATCTCCTCAATCCCAGTGGCTGTGAGCACCAATGAGCACAGTACTAATTGTAAGGCATCAGTCATGTATTCCAAGAGCAGTGAATTGTTTAAGTGTCTGGGCTCCAATGGCAAATGAAATGACCACTGTCACAGCTGCTTAAAGATTTGAAATATCACTACCCAGAAAAAAAAATGAATAGCGAGGCGATAGAATTTAAAAATACAGTGGAAAGCAATAACATGATTAATATTTTAAGTCTTTTCACCAGTAATACTATGTCACATTTATAAACTCCCTTTGAGTTTTTTCTCATGCTATAGTATTTAAAGATGTTAAGTGTCATTATGCCCAGTTTGTTGATAGATGAGATATGGTGCAATAAAATAACTCATCTAGGGTTTCCACTTGGCCATAGGTTAGTCTTCAAATAAAATACATGGTTTCTAATACACAATCCCCTGTTCAATCATTTGGGCTGTAAAATTGAAGATACTACAGTGGTCATTATTATGACCTCTGATCCCTTTCTGTGTTATTAGTCATTTAAAAATAGTCTTGTAATAAGAACAGTGTAGCAAGAGAAAAGCCGTTGACCCAGAAAGTTATAAACTACTCTCAGCAAAGACTATCTTTTGTCTGGATATTTATATGCTAGTTATCTGTACAAGTTTCTGGAAACTATCACATTCTGTCACACTTGCAAGATATTATAGGGTCGGGAATCATCAGCTGACAAACCCAGCTAGCGATATGAAGTTGAACAATTTATTCTAAGTTTGTTCAGGAACTTACACTTCTGTATGGAACCTGACTCTCAGGAGCAAGTGACAAGTGAGAACTTTAAATGTGCCCAGAATGGATTTCTATTTCATTACTGAAATATTCTATTCGTCTAAATTATTCTGTAACTGCATTTGATCACGCAGCTCCCAGACCAAGGTTCATTTACGCTAAGGTTAGTACAGCTACAGCTTAAGTTGCTTAACAGTTGGTAGCATCAAAATTCATTCTCCTTCCTTTATTAAACATTTTTATTTTAAGAAGTTGAAACTTGATAAGGAGAAAAGAAAAATCAGAATTCCATCCTGGATGAAATACCCTTAATTATTCCCTGGAATTACAGCACAAGACCCTGAATGGGAATGACAGCAAACACCAGAGCTCTCAACAGTGTGGGAGAAAGTGAACTTTACCTCTCCGGTCAGTAAGTAGTGTTGGGAAGCTGCTGTTATGGGAAGGGGAGGTTAAAAAAAAAAAAAAAAAAAAAAGGAAAGAGGTAGAAAGGTGTGAAAGAAAAGACGAAATTAGCCCCGGAGAGGTAGGATTGCTGCTTCTGCTGCCATTGGAAGGATGGAAAGTCATCCCTGACAAGGGATTACTGCCTGATGAAAAGCAGACAATTGCTGTTGCTGACCAACATTACCTTCTCCTCTGAAGCAGTAGTACCTCTCCCACAGCTCCTCCCTCAGGGGCAATAACAGCAGACCTGCCTTCTCATTGTGCCAATGAAACAGAGAATAATACCATAACTACGTTATTCCCATCAGCTATCTTCCGCCTTAGGAAATTACCAACTTTGCCTGTGGCTAAAACCAGCAGTGCTGTCCAGGAACTGCTCAGCTCCTTCAGCTCCTGTGGAAGAGTCGTCTAAGGAAATGGCTTAAAACTCTCTGCAGAAAGCCTATCTGAGGGGCATGTGCTGCACTGGAGTAGCCCCATGGCTACTGAAGTAACTTCTACGATTTCCTCTGTGAATTTTGTTATGTTAATCCTATAGCAGTGTTAAAAAAAAAAAAAAAAAGGAAAAAAAATCCACACACACTTACATCATTCTGATACAGAACACAACACAAAACAAACCTCATCTTTATATTATGGTGAAGCCACCAAGTGTTAATAATGGTACTCAGCTCACCTAACTTTAGATATCAAATATATAGCCTTTTAATTGTCAGCCAGCTACTGAGTTTCTTTTGTACATCAACACATCTTGTATAAAAATCAGATATATATTTGAATAAACATGTCTAAATATATAAAATTTATTATCCACAGAGAAAACAAGCATCTTCCAAAGGATACACCCACCTTATTTTAAAGTCTATCATGGGATGAGATGAATCATTCCTTTAAACTGCCTATTTCTTGCTGCTGACTGTAAAGCCAAACCAGGGTGACCAGCATAGGTTTAACTGCCTAATTTTTAAGTGTATAAATAGCACCAATGAGTCTCACAGATAGTTTCTTGCTTTCTTTCCTTAATGTCCCTGAAATTTTCTTGACTTTCTAAATATTGAGGGGAAAGGGAAAGGGAAGGTGCCTTCATGTGTTTATGGAGAACATCAGACATGCAAAGTTACAATTACCGCTAAAAATGTGTTTCTATATGTTACCGTAAGTGTCCGAACAGTCAAAATGTGATTTTAAATTTGAGTAGCCAACACCAAATACATTTCAAGAAAGTTTCATTGTTATGCTGCTGACTACCCAAAGTGTAACTATTGTTCACCTCCTTTTATGGCAAATTTGCAAAATAACTCTTTTGTGCATCTCTTAAATGTTTAAATTACAATGTTAGTGAAGATGGGTTGCCTCCTTCTTCCTACGAAGGCCAAGTTTGTGCCCAAGAGGTGTAAGAGAAACTGTTTTGCCCAACAGATCTTGAAAAGCTGGGTTGCTTATCACTGCAAAGCTTTGAGCAGCTAAGATGATTTAAATCTAAAGGGACTTGATGTGCACCCAGTATACTGGGTAGCATACACTTAGTAGTATACTGAATGGTGTTAGCCTAAGGGCACTATGAAAAACAGAATGAAAAATGGTCTGTGTGCATTTGTAAATATGCCAAATTTAAATATTCATAACTTTAAATCTTGTTTCTTTTGAAGCTTTGCTGTCTGTCCTTTCTTGATGAGTGTTACAGGCACACTAAGTTTGATGTTTCCAGTTTCAGCCATTTGGAGTTAGTCAAGCGCAATAATCCCAAATGGAACATATGGAAACATCATTGTATTTTTTCTTACACACATAATTCGGAACTGGCTGAACTGATTCAACTCAAACTTTTCAGACAAAGAAACACCATTGGCCTGAAACCAAGACTAGGAGATGCAAGACTACAGAGCACATGTTCGAAAAGCTGTGCACATGTTACATTACAAAATAAATATGTGAGACTTAACTGTTTTGATTGTGTTGCTGAATTACAAATTCATGGACGCTACATTCTTTTCATACAGCTGTACCTAGGATTAGTCATTATCAAACTAATTCAAGTTATTGCCGTATTTGAACCAATATAGGCCCAGCCATGACTAACAAGACATTGAACAAAGGAATGCGCTTGAAAACAAAAGTTGGACCTTTGAATATAATATCACCAAAAGCTGGAGTTCAGAGAAGAAATAGAGTCAGACATCAAAAGCATTCAAAATATGGTTTGTTTTTTTTTTTTTAAAAAAAGATTTCCAGCAACATACTGCTTGTATTTAGCTATTTGATTCTGCAGAAGTGTGTTATAAGTAAACTTATTCACAACATTAAGAAAAGACATTAAAATATGGACATTTAACTAGGAAAGAAGCAGAGTGCCTATAGAATGTAACAATTCAGGGATGTAAAAATTATTTTAAAAAAACAGGAAAAAAGAAAGAAAAGATGACATTCAGGTAAATGGAAGAAAGCATACTGAAAAACCACTCAGGCTTCAGGATTGGGAATGAGCAGACAGCAGTAAAGAAATCTGTTTTGTCAATGCCATTAGTTCTTGAACTGAGGACAACTGCTTCTGATGGAGTAGTATAGACATACCACCAGGCTTCAGGAGCTCAAAAAGTCCCAAGTATTAATATAGCAAACTACAGACAGGGACATTGACTTTTTTTTGGATGGAAATGATCAAGAATATTTTTATGGATTCACTAGTAAGGGAAAAACATTTCTAACACCAAAATGAGCTGTGATTCAGCATGGAAATCCTTGGGACTATCCAGTCCAATCATCTGCAGGTACTATTGTTAGGGGTGAGACCAGAAGCAGCAGAATCTTCTGGCTAATTTACTAACTTCAGGGCAGCAGATTATTTCCTTCAGTATTATGTCATGAATAGGGAAAGTGGATTTCTGTTTCATTCCTAAATTTGTTTGTGAGTATGCGCTGGTGAAATTGTCAATAGGATTCATTTCTGATACTGTTTCTAAATCTCCTATAAAGTTTCATGTGTCATACTCGAACTCTACGTGTATGTGAATATGAATCAAGATGTTATTTCATCATGTGTCTAACTTTTGTTTTTTACATAAGAGAACGGGTAAGATATAATCACTAAGGAGCTTAATGAGGGAACCAGCTGTGAGAGATCATTACTGTAGTGACCTGCAGCATGAGGTTAGAGAGAGCGAGCAAGACAAAGAACTTTCATCCTATTTAACTGCAGTTTTAGAAGAAAGAAACAGTTTGTATATTTGCTGCCTTTTTACAGCATCTGTCTGGTCTTAAGAAATAATGAGGTTTGCCAAAGATACTGAGGGGTTTGGGGGTTGGTTTTTGGTTCGGTTTTTTTGTTGTTTTTTTAAAGAGTAGAAATCTTAACAAAGGCTGTGAAGGCTGGTTCAGTCCTTGATCACTCATAATGCACGAATAAGAGCATCTAACAGGAGTTCAATGTTCATTTTTTTGGTGAAAGCAACACTCAAATGATGCTGGGCTCTCTTGGACTGGGATTATAAATAAATATGAAATGGTAGTATTGTTAAAAGTTATCACAAAACATTATCCTAAAAAGGGAAGAGGAGTGTGTTATGATCTTCAGAGATTTTTGAAAATAGGGCCTTCAAAATCCAGGAGTTAGAGGGTCAAAGCCTGTGTATGACCCAACCATATTTCACTCTACCTCCACTTCTTAATTCTGCTAGATAGACTTTACAGCTTGGTGTGGACTACTGTTCTTACAGAACAATTCATTTTTAGTCATCTTACAACTTTTCGTAATTTGTAGCCATAAAGGTCACTCACATAAGATATTCTGTTCCTGGCGAGGTTAGCAGGGAGTTGTCATTTCTCAGGTATTTCCACTTGGAAAACACAGAAATATTTTCTAAACATGAAAGGTTTAAATCCATTCAGTTTTCCCACATAGTTCCTCAAAATTCCACATACTGCCAACATTGGCAAGATAACCCAGGTGATATTTTCAAAAGCAAGTATTACATTAGCTGCTATTGTCTCAGTTAAAAAAAAAAAAAAAAAAAAAACAAGAAACCAACAAAACCAGAAATAGCTATTACCTAGATAGGGGAAGAAACTGCCCACTGTTGCTGATTCTCTCTCTGTTTACTAGTCATGTGAGAGTATTGTTCAGTCAGGGTTCAAACCATGCTGTAAATGTATTCGGGGCACTTAGAGATTCAAATAATTGTGTTTGTTTAATAAAGGATCCATGTATAAATGCATACAAATATACTGACATGCAGGTTTTCCAAATTTCTAACCTCACACTCTCTGCAGAAAAAAGACTGGTTATAGTGTTCAGTTTGCTACCTGAGACTAAAACTTTATGTGTTGAATGAGGTGACCTCCTGAAGCAACTTCATCTCCTACCGAGACAATTTAAAGGGAGCTTCTATCCACCCTACTCAGTTCCCTGAAGTTATGCAGACAGTAACTATTTCTGGAAGTGTTCACAGACACTAACCACCCCCCACTACACAAAGAAGGGGTTTGTGCTAAAATGCAAAACTAATTATAGGAAATTATTATGTTTGTTCTATACAGCACATCAGTTTAAACTTTCACATACAAAGAATGGTGAAAAAAATTAGAAAAAAAAAAAACCTTTTCCTAAGTAAAATACGTATTTGATTAGACCAGTGAAGGAAATACACTTCCCATCTTTTGAAGATTTTCAAGAGAGAAAAGAATACAAAAATATGCAAATAATCTGACATTCATCTCTTTATCCCTGAAATCTTTTAAGTTTTTCATGAAGTAGATAAGCAAATAAGCCCACTGAAAATAAAGCAATGCTAAAAGCATTTAATTCAGAAATTAATGACCTAAGTTCAATTTCTGTTTTCCCTCTTTGACTAATTAATATATACCTAGTGTAGCAGGTTGTCCTAGTTTTGGCTGGGATAGAGTTAATTTTCTTCCTAGTAGCAGGCATAGTGCTGTGGTTTGGATTTAGTAGGAGAAGAATGTTGATAACACACTGATGGTTTAGTTGTTGCTGAGTACTGCTTATGCCAGGCAAGGACTTTTCAGCTTCCCATGCTCTGCCAGGTGCACAAGAAACTGGGAGGGGACACAGCCAGAATAGTTGATCCAAACTGCCCCAAGGGCTATTCCATACCATATGACGTCATGCTCAGTATAGAAACTGAGGGGCGTTGGCCAGGGAGCAGCGATCGCTGCTCGGGAACTAGCTGGGTATCGGTCAGCGGGTGGTGAGCAATTGCATTGTGCATCACTTGCTTTGTATATTATTATTGTTATTATCATTATTTTATTGTTACTATTATCATTACTATTTTACTTTATTTCAATTCTTAAACTGTTCTTATCTCACCCCAGGAGTGTTTCTCACTCTTACTCCTCCAATTCTCTCCCCCATCCCACCGGGGCAGGGGCAGTGAGCGAGCGGCTGTGTGGTGCTGAGTTGCTGGCTGGGGCTAAACCACGACACAGGTCAAAAAGGGAAATTAAGCTATTGTCAAGTGGAGTTTCCTCAGTCAGCTGAGGACAGAGCTCACTTCAGATGCAGAAGAAACAAGTTCCAAACAAGGATCATGGTGAGGCACAGACATTTTGACACATGAGGTTGGTGTCACAATCATTTACATATTGGATACTGTTGATTATATTCAAGTACATGTTGAATATCCAAGGACTGTTCTTGCTAATGGCCATGGAGATGCATGACTAGAAATCGACTCAGGCTTCAAGAATACTAGATAATTTTTTTGTAGTTACTGCTGCAGACATAAAAATGGTTTGGACTTTGTACTTTAGATGTGAGAGTGAATTAAATATATTATGATTTACATTCATGCACGAAAGGGCATCTTTTTCCTTTTAATAGAATCAGAAGAGCAATTGACCTGCAATGCATTAATGTGTCAGGTGTGAAATGTTTGCAAGCTAGGAGTTTGACATCAGGTACCTTAAAACATTAGCAAAAATCAGGCTCCTTTCACACATAGTTGAAAAATCAAACCAGACTGATTCTGGTGGTATTATAGAAGAGATGCTCATACATTTTAACATAATGCACAGAAAATGTGTAAACGATGAACAGAGTTTGTAAATGACTATGTAAATAGACAATGAAATTATAAAAAATATCAAGTTTAAGGATCTTAGGGGATCTCCTTTAGGGAAACGAGGAACTATTTTCCTGTGAAATGATTTTATTTTTCCTTGTTTCTCCTAAGCCACAAGGAAAACAAACGAAACAAAAATTTAGTCTGTGCTTGTTAGAAATGCAAATGAAATAACACTAATAGAAAACCACAAACTTACAGTTTCTGGGTTTTACTGTTCAAGTGTATGGTATTTCCTACAACGGCTCTTAAATAATTGTTTAAAAGTGCACACTCAATGAGGGAACAGATATTTAACTGGCCTATCGTCATCGATCAGTCCACAGTTTGCTGAATATAGGCTGTTAATATCACATTAACCCAAATTATCCACAGATGAAGGACCCTGGATGATACGCTAGGAAAAGAGACAATTTAATTCCCACAATCCATGACAAAGCTTCTTGTTTGGTTTTTCTTTATATATAGGGTTTTTTTCCGTATTGTTGGATGACATAAGATATAAAAAAAAGTGCACTAACATGTGGACATATCAAATAGTTTTGAAAACCTACATCTAAGAAATAGTTCCCCATGAGACCAAGAATTTATTCTCCAGACTCTTTCATATATTCCCAAAAATTTGTTTCACTTTGACTAACTATAATTTTTGATTTTCTAAAAGCAAAAATGCTTTGTACGAATACTCTTGACCCATTCTGTAGCTTGCTATGTAGGTATCTAACGAACCTTTTCTCTCTTGTAATGTCATTTTCTTGAAGCTAACTAAAGGAAAACCAGACTATACGGCAATGGCTCACTTTTCCTATGCTTAACGTCTTAGGAAAGGCTGTTCTTATTCATATGTTTTCTTAGTCTTATTTATTTATTTAAGCATATATACAAAATTGACTTTATACTACATTATCCAGCATGGCTTCTCTTAAACAAATAGAACAATGCCAGTGTTCACGGAGGGAAGAAGATGAGGGAGGAGAGGGGAATGCTGAAGGAACAGGGGGCTGGAAGGAAGAAAAGGGTCCTGCTGTTTGGTAGGCAGCCCTGCTGGGAAATCTCAAATCAAATTCTTTTGAAAGGAAGTGTTATTAAAAGTAACTTTAATCCTTCCAGCCAGACGGCTCATAAAAGCATACAATTAAGTCAAACAAATGACAAGAGCACTCTCTCTCCTACCTGTTTCCCCCTTCAGAGAGTAATTACTGCAGGGTAGTCTTGTCTCCTTTTGTGCAAATAGCAGTGGAGTGCTTGAACGAGGTGCCAATTTCCCCCTCCCCAGCCCAACCCCTCTTGTTCACTCCTACCAACACTAGCCTGGCTAACGTACACAGCCAAGAACAAAGGGGTGAATTTCAATATTTCCTCTTTGTGCAAGGTTAATTGAAAATCAAAAAGTCACTTCTCGAATGTCATATTAGAACTGTTAGTGCATCAATTTTCTCCAGTTTCCTGTCACTGCAGGAGAGCAGAAGAGGCAGAGGCATGCATTTGGATGGGAGTTAGTGAGGAGAGAGAGAGAGAGAGAGAGGGGGGGGGGGGGGGGAAGGAAGGAAGGAAGGAAGGGAGGAAGGAAGGGAGGAAGGGAGGAAGGAAAAGAATTAATGAGAAGGGAAGGGAAGGGAAGGGAAGGGAAGGGAAGGGAAGGGAAGGGAAGGGAAGGGAAGGGAAGGGAAGGGAAGGGAAGGGAAGGGAAGGGAAGGAAGGAAGGAAGGAAGGAAGGAAGGAAGGAAGGAAGGAAGGAAGGAAGGAAGGAAGGAAGGAAGGAAGGAAGGAAGGAAGGAAGGAAGGAAGGAAGGAAGGAAGTTTTTTTTTATTTCAGGGAAAGTTGACATCAAATGAAGGTTGTTTTCAGAAGTGTCTTGGTGTTTCCTTTTTTTCTGCCATTTTCTTACTTGGACCACATTTGACAGTATCTGAGGTAAGCAACATTCTGTCATGGTGAACTTTTTAGGTGGCAAAGGAAGGAAATGTCAATATTTAGTATTCATCACTCACTGTCCATAGTTGTCTCCTGCTAAAATTAGCAAGCAGATGAGAATGATGAATCTCTACATGTTTTATCAAGGACTAAAGAAATTGCGGGGAGTGATCACTTTATTTTTCTGCTCTGGAAAATGACTGAAGCCTTGGTGTTGTTTTCTATTTTGATGATAAACTGTTCAGGTCTGGGATAGTCACTCATTAGACATTTGCAAGGTGTCTTGTTCACCTGGGGCCTCCACCTCTGTTAGAAGTTATATATGCTGCTGAAATAGAATCAATTAATTATAAAGCAACAGAGACATATGCATTAGTGAAATTCATCTTTGTGAAGAGTGTGCACATCAACTTACAGATTCACTATAAAGATATCAAAACAGTTCTGCACCATCTTGAAAGTTGTGAATGTCACTGCAGTAATGGAGATCACTTCTACTCCCAAGGCTAAGGGTGGATTCAAACAGGTTCCTAGTCTTCATATGGGGTCAAAATTAAGTAATTGGTGGCAACATGATGCTACTTTCATATTGTGTCCTTGTGAACTCAAATTTCCATCATTAATTTCTTAAATTTAGGTATTTTTTACAATGAAAATGACATGAATTTTTTTCTTTTTGGTTGGTGATTGTGCAGTGTTTAATACAATGAGAGAAATGAGTAACAACTGTAAATATTATTTCACATTGTAACTTCAGCTGCAACTCAAACTGCATGACTTCTTTATGGCACTTTCTTTCAGCAAAACCTGGGTAGAGTCTTTAAAGAAGTTTAGTGAAAATAATCCTCTCCTGCTTGTTGTGAATTTCCCCAGAGCACAGGACTTTTAAAGGTGAAAATCTGTGTCCTAATCCAAAGCTCATTAATACCAACTGAACTCTTCCTACTGAAGTTTCGAACTGCTCTCTAGCAAATACTTCTGCTATCCTAACTTGTTGCCCATCTTTCTTGTGTCTTTAATATGGATTTGCAATAGGAAATTCTGTGCAGAAAAAAAACATATTCAGGCCAAGACTGGCACACGAGCTTTGTATTTCTGAGCATCCTATCTCCCCTCCAATCTGCGTTCCCTCCTTTGTTTAGATGAAGAGTTTCATCCAGCCCTGCTTTGTCCAGCAAGCAAGCTTTATTTCTTTGCTCTAGTAGTTGTTTTTGTTGCTGTTGCTGTATTCAAAGTATGCATTTAATCCATCCAAGTTCGCTATCACAAATGTCAAATGCCTCTGCTTAAAGCTGAGTAAATGCTCGGTCATGCCAAACCTGAAGCTTTCAGTACTTTGCTGAAATCAGCTGTGAACCATTACTAAAGCAGGAGCATTTGCTCCCAAGACTGCTGACTGCATGGACCATATACACTCTTTTTAAGGTTTGTCAGGACAGCAACAGGGCTTTTTTTCTTTTTTTTTTTAAAAGCCTTTTTAATTTTGTGTAGACAGTTCTAAAAGCAGCTTCCTAGGGGCTGTCTGATCACACAATCCTCTTAGTCTTTCTTACTCTGTAGGAGGGCCATCATATTTCCTGCTCTCAGTCAGTAGTTGCCTTTTCTGTCTTCCCTCTGTGTAATGACTGGAGTCAAGAGGCCAGCACCTTACCCACCTCCAGAGATGATGTTATAGCTCAAACTTTAAAATGAGATTTTTTTTTCTTTCTGTTTTCTTTCAGTTCACACTTTTCAGGCAAAATCTCCATTCAGTTCTACTCATTAGAAATATTTGAAGTGATGACTTTTTATTTATTATCTTGGTCCCAAAACAATTCATTTATTTTCTGAAAATGGAAAATAAGTCCTTTCATTCCAGCTTCATTTCTAGGTTCAAATGTGACACAGTGCCCAGTTATTTCTGCTTTAGTGCAGCTTTATACATGGCAAAGCCATGAAAGTCTACATCTAGCATGAACTATATAATGTTTCTGATTCATAAAAACAAATCAGATAAACCTTTCCACTGAAAAACTTGCATAAAGAAGATGCATACAGTGGCTGCAGGACTGCAACATTATCATTAAATAATAGATACAGGATTAAATAATGCTTCTTAGTTCTTAGCACAGGAAAATTCTTCCCTTGCCTATATATTTTGCACTTGTGATATGTCATTGGCCCCAAGAACAATACATTTTGAGAATTTGGTGCATATTGAGATTGATAAAATTTTTTGTATCATTCTGCCTCCAATATTAGGCTTCTTCAGTTAAAGGTGAGGACGATTTTATTTTTTTTATTTCTTTTTTTTAAGTTTGAAGTTACACATTCATCAGCAACTTTTAAGTGGATACTGAGAATCGATAAATCCTCATAAATCAACAGACTTTAGTGACCAGAAGAGAAGAAATGGAAATGAACGTAGAGTTTTTGTCATCCCTGGAAGTAGTGAGGATGGACAAGATCTCTTCTTACATGGTGATCACAGGATGACTATGAGATACCTGTCTACTGGAGCCATAAAAAGTCTAAAAGTTCTAGAATGGATCAGTTTTTTTTTTTTTAATTTCATACAGAAATTGAATTTTTAATGTTACAGTACAAGGCACTGGAAAGATCTTATCAGGAATACTGCAAGAAATTCTTTGTGCCTATGGACCTAACCAAGGGACTTAAGCTGGAACAGGTACAGAGGGACTAGAAGCATACTCAGAGGGATGGAATGGAGCATATACATAAAGTACAATTTCCAGGTACATGTCAAGACAGAAAGAGTACTTAAGGTAAGAATAATTAAGAAAATTAAAAAAGATAAGGATTAATGATGAATAAAATGAGACCAAAATTTTAAGGTTTCTACTTATCTAGTAGTAGTAGTAGTAGTAGCAGCAGCAGCAGCAGCAGCAGCAGCATAGGACAAAGAACCTGGTTTGGTTTTGATGGAAAACAATACATATATAGAAGGAACTGCACTGTAATTCCCAAAGTCAGAAAATGATTTTTGTCTTGTGAGTTCTTGAGCACCTCTTTTGTCTGAGAGGTGTCTGGGTTGCTAATTATTTTCATTTTATTTATACCTTGTGAATGCCAAGCCTTAGGAACTTTGTTGTTTGCCTAGCAGGGTCAGAAAAGATTTCCTCTTCCATAGCCCATTCATGAATAATTGAACATGTTTTCTTTTGTTTCTTGTTTTTCTCTGATGCATTGGAAACTAGCTCCAGGTAGCAGCTCTAGGATGAGTGCATCACGGTTTTTAGTGATTTTAAAATTTCTCTTTATGTCTGCTTTAATGTCTGCTTTAAAAACCCACCAGTCACACCTAAAGTTAACTAACTGTAAGATTTGGGGTCAGGAATGATTTGCCAGGTGGGTCAGCTTACCATGGATTTGTGTGGGGAGGGCTCACCTTTCCCTGTAGCATGGGTTCAGCTCCTCAGATATCTAAGAATTTTACCAAACTTATTATTTCATTAGGGAACACATTATTTAAGAGCTTGGACACTGTCAATGCCTACAGTCTCTCTTGCTGTATTATTGAGTTGATTGTAAATTTGGCTTTCAGTCTGTTATTTAGTCTGTCTTCAAAATGTCTGTTAGCAGGCTCCTTCCCATATGCTCATTATCCAGATTGCCAAGGAGATGTTTTGGGTGAAGCTGTACTGTCCTCTCCTATCTTGGGCACAGGCAATGTCCTCTCCCATCTTGGGCTCAGGCAATGCAGGTGGTGCTGCCAACCTCTGCTATGGGCACCCTGGAGCCTCCGGCAGGGGCAGAAAGAGGGGAGGGTGTTTCTGAATTTATTTTTTCCCTGCTTACATCTTAACACTGCAAAGTGCCAAGGCAACTAGCCCAACTCATCCCATTTATTCAGAACTCTTTGAAAAGAATCCTTAACCTGTGTGAAGATCCCATTTTTTACCTGGAAAGGACAGCCAGAAGCTCATAAATCTCCAGGCTAAGGGATCTGGACCCTTCACTCCTCTACAGGGTGTTAATAAGAAAGACATAATCTGTTTATCTTCTAAGTGATGTATTAATCTGCAACAATGTAGGAAAAAAACCCTGGTTTTAAAATATGCAGATACTGAGAGAATGGAATTTTTTTTCTTTTCCTTTGTTTTGTATCAATTGATGGGAAGTTGCTGGGGTTTTCATGTTGCATTCACTCAGGCACAGTACCAAAACAGGGCTCAAGTCTACACCAAAAAGCTCCTTGATTCACCTATTGTCCCAGAAATGCAATTACTGCTCAGAAAAGTCACTTTCAAATGGTAGGTTGGCTGTGACTTAATTTCTTAGTGATAAATATTGGACTGGCAAAACATAATTTGACGCTTGGAAATGTAGTTAGCCATTTTATACATTTATACACTTCTACAACAAAACTTGATTGCCAGCAATAGGGCTCTTGGGAGTCAGAATCAGTAGATATTCACCCAGTATAATAGAAGAAGATTTTACTACTGGAAGCACCAGTCCAAGCAGTCTATCATTGAAGTGATAGGTCTGAAAGTACTGTGAAGGGTCTCTATTGTGAATAAGAATAAACCATATTTACAAAAACTTTCTAGAGTTACTCTGACAAACTTTTTTTTTCCCCCTAGACAATTTTTGAGTAACTTGCCAGTCATGTTTTGAGTAACTTGCCAGTATGCAAGCATGCTTCTTGCTCCCATCTTCTCGTCCAAAAAATCAAAAGCAGGACTCCATAGAATTCCTTCCTCTTGCAGTAAAGGAGGTAAGTTTAAACACTGATGGTAGAAGTAGATAGTCTTAGTGGACCATTATTTTATAAAGGGAGTTAGGATTGTAAACTGACAGTTTAGAGCTGTAATTGAAATAACATTAGTATAGTACTTACATTATAGATTTGGAAGCTGAGGTTTAATACCTTATGTATACCACTATGGTGAAGAGGCTGGTCATCTTTGAATCATTGTGAATATTTTTCCTTGAGATAATTACCAGATAATGTTTACTACATTCAGGTATTCCACTGTATTCAGAGCTTACTCATCTTGGGATTTGATCTATGACTTTCCTAAGGAGCCAGGAATTCTTGAGCATGCATCCTGAACACTTTTCCCTGTTTCCACAGATGGAAAAATGAGCAAAAACTTGACACACAGCCTGGAAAAAGCTATGGCTAATTTACAGACATGTTCAGGTTCTGCATCACTTTAGAGGTATGTCTGAATACCATGAAAATTGAAAACATTCCAGATTTACCGTGGAGTGGAATAAATTCTATCCTGAGGACCAGAGGGAAATTAATGTAGTAGTCTATGGGGAAATTCTCAGAAGACATCCAGCAAATCATGGTTCCCATGATCATGTTATAGCAGGAGCAGAAATGGAAGAGGAATGACTGTTTCTAGGAATAAGTGAAGCTCCCCAGTGGTTAAAATCTTCCAGCTCACCCAGGCACATTTGCATGCTCTCTGCAAAGCAAGATTATATTCCCGTAGAAGAAAGCCATTGCCATCACAAGCCTGGTGCATAAAAGTGACCCAAAACTTCCACTCAGTCTGTACCATTACAGTGGTTAGACTATCCTTTCTAGACTGATGTATAAGCAGTGCCAGAGAAGTGGAGAAACATTTGAAGAATGGGAATAATATGAGGAAAGTTACTGAAGTAATCTTCAGAGGAAAAGCAAAATGTGTGTCTCAAACCCTTGACTGGATCTGCTGATGTAAGTAAGCATCGTATGACCACTGGTATCAGTGTCTGCCCTTTGCCCTCCTCTAGGCTTTCAGACCAGTAATGGAACATCTCATATAGGTCAGAATATTGCTTTGCTATGGGACATTTTCTGGTCCTCTCTGTCATGAGTAGAAAAATAGTTCTCCTTCCTTGGCACATTCCACATTGTGCATCACTAAAGAAATATGTTAAAGAATACTTCTGAAAAAAATACATTAAAGAATACTTCTGAAAAAAATACGTTAAAGAATACTTCTGAATTCTTCAAAAACTTAAGCACTAAGCACAAAGAATTGATTAAATAACTAGTGCATACAGATAGTACCTTGTATTTTTCTAATGATCAAGTATGTTGCAGAACTAAGGCATGTTCATTCACAGTTGCCCTCTCTCAGTATAATTTTTGTTAATGATATGAAATGTTTACCTTTCCTGTTTTTCCTTATTTAACTTTCTCAGTTCCACATTTGTTCCTAACACCCACATTTATAAGTTCACAATATTTTCTGCAGAAGCATTCTATGTGACTCTATTTTTTTTTTTCAACAAATATAATTAATTTGTATTACAGATGTACACAGTTTCTAATCCATTAACACGCATACTGGTTTTGGTGCCACTAAGGATGTTATTAATGTTTAGAAATAATATGGATGAAAAACTACATTAATGGTTCAGAAATCATCAGAAATTAGTATTATGGTGATTACAAGCACTGATTTTTCTTGGGTCATTATAAAAATGTAGTCTCATTCAGTTTGGTAAAATCCAGGTGGTCTTAACGCTGTGTTTTTTTCAGGGGTCTATATTCTTCAAATGAATTTCACTTCTGTGAAATTTGGTTGTAATCACTCCTCATTTGATTGCGATGTGGTCAGCATTCACTGCAGTGATTACAAACTATACACTCCACCCATACATTACGAGTGTGGTAAGTATCATTGTTCCTTTTATCCATCATAGACTATTTCTAAGCTGAAGACATTTAAAACAACAGCCAACAAACAAAAAGAAGTTTGAAGAGTATTGCATTTACCTTTTTGTCGTCAAACAGACTCTGAAAACTAATCAAAATTTTACATGTTTTACCTCTAAGGGTCTTTTGCTTTTTCTGTTAAAGGGAAATCTTGAATTTAACTGTTGGGGATTGACCTTCAATTAAGGTTTTCTTTAAACTCTCTATATTTAGCCATAATTATGAAGGATAGGGCATAGGAGCAGAAAGATAAGAGACAAAAGAGAAACTGAAATGTTGGTGATGGGTATTTCAAAGCCATGCTGGCTGTCTTCTGAAGTGACTTAAGGCATGTTAGTTCATTCAGAAGTGCTTTAATTTACACCATCTCCCTAGTTTCTGCAAGACTTGTCTTGGGTAGTGAATGAGAAATGTATTGCTGCTTTGGGGTCTGGCATGGCTGTTGTGCTGCTTCCTTCATATTGGTCTCTGAGCAGATTCCAGCTACTATGTATTTTTTTTTTTCATCATTCTGAGAGTTCACATATGCATGGCAGACAAAATAAGATCCCATACTGGCAAAGTAGATCCCATTCTCTGTAATGGTTCAAATTAATCTCAGGGTCCAATTTGTGAAGATATTGCTAAATAAGTGCAAGGATAGCTGGAATGGGACTCCCGAGTTTGTATATATTTTTAGATGGTCTGCAGTAGAATTAAAGTCCTTGCCTATGCTGCCTGTATCTTTTATTTATCAGTTACAGTTGTCCTTGCCTCAGTTTTAGCCATCCGCATGCCAGCTGTCTAGTTAAAACTTATTATTTGTGCCCCATTTAAAGTCAAAACAGAAAGATGAGCACTCCCGAAAGATGTCTCACTCCATATATCTTAGACATCTAATGTAGCATTTAGCTTTCTCCATTCACTGCAGACAAAGCTAAACCAAGTGTCTTAAAGCAGCCAACTTCTGCATGTATAACTTCTGTATGTTAACTAAAATGAATGTTAACCTTAACATCTTTTAATAATTCAATGAAAATAATTAAATCTGTAGAAATATTTTCACTGACTTCAGTGGGGTTTGGGATTGAACCCTAAGGATCCCCTGTGTTTTTCTGACATTTATCTTTTTTTTTCCCTAAGTAGTATATAATAATGCTGTTAAGTGTTGGACCCCTGAACATGCATACTGAGGTCCTTTTTCCACTGACTTTTTAAACCTCTTCAAGATAGCCTGATGTTAAGCAGAATATTCTGTATGTTACTAAAAAAAAATTTTAAGCTTTACTTGGATATTGCTGTTTTATCCTGTACAGCAATGCTTTCTGCAGATATACCAAGGAAAGTCAGGATAAATACTTTGATACCTCAGGATGCATTTCTGCATGATTTGATATCTCACTTCCAAATAACCCCCAAAGAAAAACAGGAAAATAGGCCTTGTCTTTGAGTAAGATCTAGAGTTGGTAGATATTAACAGAGTTCCACTGACCTGTTTGGAGCAAAGCCATTTTTTAAGAAAAATGAGGTTTTGTTTCATTATTTAGACACTCGTTGGATCTAATCAGAGATTTCTATCGTAGAAACATTATGATGATTCAAAACAGCTGAGTATTTCTGCACATTTGCAGAGATGACTTTATCCTGAGTCTTGAGAATGAACTACATATTAGCTGACTATGTGGCACATTTCTTAGTTTCTTGAATGACTGTTGGGTTCACCTTTATTCAGATATAACCCTACACAGAGACCCAGATAAAACAGAAACAAAAGGCATATCAACACACAGATTTAAACAAACAAACAAACAAACAACTTTCTGAGGAGTTATCCTTGATGGGAGACTGCAAATCAAAGCTTTCTGGTTAGGTTTTTATTCCAACTTCATGCTGAAATCTTGCTTTCTTTTTGGTATCTGAGTATGGGAATATGTTGTGTATTGCAGTTTAATATTTGTCATTGGTATCCAAATTAGTAATTTACAACTGCACAGAAACCTAATACACTGGGACACACTGTGGAAAAACACATAACCCAACAGCTGAAGGGAAGTCTTGAAAATAATCGGAGTTGCTTACAAATGTGTAGCATCTTTCAAATCCCTGGAAGTCTGTGAGATGGAAACTTGCTAACAGGTCTCATAGCATGAATTTGCTTATGACTTCTTCAACTCAAACATTACTTTTTTCTCTTCCTTAAATTGAGTTAGTGAACGCCTCAGTGTTCAGCAGTGTGGCTGCAGTTCAAATGAAAAATCTAAATTTTCTTTTGCCTTTTTCATGAGGGTCACATTGTAACTCCTTGTTTTGCACTGTAGTTTTGAAAGAGGAGGGATAGGTAGTCAATGTTGTGTTTCTGTCTACTTGGTTATACAACCAAGACAGAATGTTTTTTTTAGAAAAGTATGGCTTAGAAAAGCAAGGTAATAAACTCCAAATAGGTCCAAATCTGATTGTCTGTGCCTATTTTTTCATCAACAGATACCAAAACTTAATGCTTAACTAAAAGACAGACTTTGAACTCAAGGGATAGGAGAGCAAACCAGCACAAAATCTGTACTTTTCTAATCTCAATTTGACACAGGATATTGGTTCAATCACAGTAAAGAGGGAGCAGACGCAGAGCACATTTCAAAAAGAGAAAAAAGTTCTTGAAAGCCTCATAGTACTGAGAACAGGAATGTGACTTGTCTGTATTAGTAAAGCATCCCTGGTAAGAATGTATTTAATTTAAAATTTAGCCACAGAAATGTCAGTGAAGATCTAATGGTTCCAGAGCCGTGAATAGGTGAAATGGAGGGGCATGAGCTGAAAAGGGACACTTTTAGGCAGTGCACATAATTCTCATCTTTTTCTTAGTGCTCCCTTCTTTTTCAGACTTGTAAAGACCCATGTAAACCTTCTGCTCAGGTCCCCTTTCCAAGGCAAGTATACGAGCTGGGAACTAGGTTATGACAATCTCATGTCAGAAGGTGCTTTAAGCACAAGTTCACTGTGTAATCAAAATGGCCTACTTGATGCAAGGTAGCTTGCAGCTCCAAATCCTGGCTCAGGAGTTTGACTCATGGGGTTTTTTCTGAATATAATTCCAATGGGAGAAGGATAAAGCCCTGATTTCCTTTGCTGGGATACAACTATGTTTCTGATCCATAACTGTATTGCTAAGTAAAATATTGATTTGTGAAATCGGAACTGACCTCTGCTTCTCCTTAAGCTACTTTTCAGTACAGGATAAAAAGGTGGAAACCAGAGAGAGGTTACAAAGGAAGTAGCAAGGCTTGGCTGTGTACATGCACTATCCCCTTGATAAAACAGATCAGTTGAAAAATCTTCAACAAAAACACTGACATTGCCATTACAGTAAAAGGACTGTATGAGCAGAGGTAAGTGCGTTGAGTAAGGCACTGCATTCACAGTCGTAAGGAATGACATGTTCTTTACATTCATCAAACAATTAGCATAGAGAAAAGACAGCAAACTTCCTTGAGAAACGTCTGCTGCTCACACCTTTTCAGAATTACCTTTGCTTTCCAAATGTATAGCAGATACAGTTAAGCCTGTGCTGTTTTCCTTACTGCTTCTCAGGCTTACATACTGTATCCATCCAACACTATTTCATGCAAACCAAAAGGATTGCACAAATCCCATGAGTCAGTCCTCACTCTCCTTGCTAAGCCTGCTAGCAAGGGTGATAACTAGCACTGAAGAACCTGGATAAGGGATGTAAGCAAGAATTAGATCAAGGATTAGACTCAAAGGTTAGTCTCAAGGTGACTTAAGCTCCTAAATTGACACCAAGGTAGGATTTAGATACCACAAGTCCAAAACAGAGGACTGGAAAACCTCTGGTCCATGTCCATTCAGCCTTTAGTTTCTAATTTTATATCAAAGTCCTCCTGATTGCACCCGGGAAGCTTTTGAGACAATTTAGATCTGACTTTGTCTTGATAGAGACATTTTAGCACTCAGCTCACAGCCAGTCGCTTTGCCCAAGTTGCTATCAGATCAGATAGCATGCTGTCCTGGTTTCAGCTGGGATAGAGTTAATTTTCTTCCTAGTAACAAGCATAGTGCTGTGTTTTGGATTTAGTATGAGAATAATGTTGATAACACGCTGATGGTTTAGTTGTTGCTGAGTACTGCTTATGCTAGGCAAGGACTTTTCAGCTTCCCATGCTCTGCCAGGTGCACAAGAAGCTGGGAGGGGGCACAGCCAGAATAGTTGATCCAAACTGACCCAAGGGCTATTCCATACCATATGATGTCATGCTCAGTATGGAAACTGGGGGGGAGTTGGCCGGGGAGCAATGATCGCTGCTCGGGAACTGGCTGGGCGTCGGTGGGTGGCTGGTGAGCATTTGCATCGCTTGTTTTTCCTGGGTTTTGTTCGTCTTCTTGTTTTTTTCCTTTTCACCTTTTTTTTTTATTATTATTATTATTATTGTTATTATTATTATTATTAAACTGTTCTTAACCAACAAGTTGTCTTACTTTTGTTCTTCTGATTCTGTCCCCCATCCCACCGGGGGGAAGGGTGAGTGAGCAGCTGTGTGGTGCTTGGTTGCTGGCTGGGGTTAAACCCTGACACATGCTCTGGAAATCTGACAAAGCAATGATCATTTTTCTCCCCAAATGCAAATTTGGCTTTGTTATTTAAAGTGCAAGCATCTGAAATTGTGTGGGTTCAGATTAATTTTCAAGTCTAGAGGTGGAGGCTGCCCCAAAGAGAAGAGGAGGCTGAGGGGAGACCTTAGCGCTCTCTACAACTACCTGAAAGGAGGGTGTAGTGAGGTGGGTGTTGGTCTCTTCTCCCAAGTAGTTAGTGATAAGACGAGAGGAAACGGCCTCAAGCTGTGTCAGGGGAGGTTTAGATTGGATATTAGGAAAAATTTGTGCATGGAAAAGAGTGGTCAAACATTGGAACACGCTGCCCAGAGAGGTGGTGGAGTCACCATCCCTGAAGTGTTCAAAAAACATGGGTAGACGTGGCACTTCGGGACATGGTTTAGTGGGCACGGCGGTGTTGGGTTGATGGTTGGACTGGTGATCTTGGAGATCCTTTCCAACCTTAGTGATCCCTAGTTTTACTTTCATTAAAAACTAATCCAGCCAGCAAGCCAGGAAGCATGAAATTATTACTCTACCCTTAATTGGTTTAGTGGTGGACTTGGTAGTGTTAGGTTAATGGTTGGACTTCATGATTAACCTAAACAATTCTATGATTCTATGAAAATGGGAGTGAAAAAAACAGGAAAGGGGAGTGGTAAGGAGATGGGTATTTCCTCCTTCCCCTTGAAGCTCTGGTATTTTGCAGTAAGTTTCTGCTGCTTAGGCTACTGCCAGGGCCTGGAAGCGTTGATGCCCCAACATGGTGGCAGGCAGTCGAGCCCTGCCAAAAGACCCGTCCAGGTCTCCACAGCGACAAACCGGGGCCTGCCCAGCCCCAGGGGTGCGGAGCCGAGGGCCTGGAGCCGGGAGGCTGCCGCAGCACTCGCACCCCGCCCCTGAGGGCCGAGGGTCCCGCAGGTCCCTGTGAGGAAGGGGCTCACCCCCCCGAAAGGGCCCTCGCCACCACCCCCCGGCGGCGCCCGCGCGGGAGCCGGAGAACATTCTGGAAGGAGCCGGGGGGGCGGGACAAACCCTCTCATGCCTCGCATCCTCTCGTGCCTCTCATCGCAGTGCTTTGCTGCCTCGGGTTGCCTGCCGTGGTGCGTTACAAGTTTGGGTTGGTGTTGCCCATCAGTAAAGGGTTTAATGGATCGTTGGGTGCCGTTTCACCTTAATTTAGCCCAAGGGAACCACAGAACCACCACGATCCCCTCTGGGCAGCCCAGGTCGGGTCGTGACAGCTACAGAAAGAGAAAAAAGGTGATTATTGTATTTTACATTTCTAGGAGCCTTTCTGCTATTGCCAATGAACTTGGAGGGAGGGAAGCTGTGATTTTTAGAACACGTAGGAAGACATACAGAGTAATATGGAAAGCCATGATAAAAAATGAAGCATCTGATAACATTGCAATGGTTCGTCTTCCAGGTTTTGGCCTCTGAAATGTAATGAAGTTTCAGGAAAATGCTTGTATTGCCGCCACTGTTAAGGATGTGAGAAAGCCGACACATAACCAGGCTCCAGGAGCCTGGGATCCATCCTTCCTGGCTGCGGCATCCCCACCCGCTGCACATTCAGAACCTGGAAGTCTCTCCCCATCCCATTCGATGGAGCTGCTGTGGTTTCCTTTTGCAGGTTTGACCAGCAGCAAGGCTGAGGGTGCATCCCACAGACACACAGACGCAGGGGATGCAGACGGGGCGACCGGCCGCACAGACTGCCACGGGCACATCACCGCCTTTAGTAGCACTCGCGTGCACGCCAGCGCTACTCGTGTAAAATGTAAATATAGAAAGCGCAGTCCTGTTCTGTCCCTCCACATGCTCAGGTTCACGCACCCCCTCAATCTCTAGTTTCACAAATATTCACAGTCCTTGAAATACCAGCGTCTAGGTGTGTCTAATGCGTAGGTCCACCCCGTATGCAGGTTTCCTCCTGCTTGTTGGCTAGTCCAGCTTGAAGTCAGATAACGGAGAGATCAATGCAATCACCCAGTCATCTCACAAGCATCCCCGCAGTCAGGGATGCCTTGAGTATTAGCACAAGCTCTCAGTCTGCCTAATATCCATCACCATACCCCAGCCCCCCTGCGCACAACTGGCTCGAACTGTGGAGTCTTTGCAGATGCTGATGTCCTACTCACCAGATAGTTCAGCTTGGAGTTAGCTAGAGTTATACATACACACACATGCAGGCATGATTAACTGGGGAAAAATAAAACTATGTCTTTCTAGTTGCTGTCTTTAGACCTCTCATACATCCACATACACTCTGACATACACATACATATACGCATACACAGCTACTGACATACAGACCTATGAGCCCTGTGACCAGTGGCCCCTTTCCCGGTTTCTGGTAGCCAAACTTCTCTTGCACACTGGCCTCCCTGGATGCTGATACCTGGATCTATGGGCCCCGTTACCTTCAGCCCCTTTGCCAGTTTCTGGCCCTTCGATCTTGCAGCACTCACATGCAGGACAGAGAATAAAATTGCACAGGTGAAAACAGTCAAGAAAAATATTTAATAAGGCAGGGCACACTGCTGTGACCAGGCACAGGGCTCCATCAGACAAGCATGAGCCCGGCAGCTTCCTGGCAGGTAGCTGCTGCTTTTATCTGCCTTCCTTTCTATTTCCCCACATTTGTTCTTCCTCCATCCATCCTCTGCTCCCCCCTTCCCCCACTTTTGACACTTGCACTAATGATCCCATGACAAGTTTTGCACAGTTCCACAAGCCCCTTCTGATATCTTGTAATACTCATGTCACTCTTGAGCCCCCCTCTTCAGGTTGACCCTCTCCAAGGCTATGTCTGAGTAGTTTCATTAGTGGCCCATCAGCCAGTGGCTGAAGAGCTCAGGTCTTCATTATTGTCTGCATTATCACCTGTTTGTTAGCTCTGTGTGTCTATGTGTTTAATATCTCACTTCCCCTGTTAGCTGTTCTTTCTTTTATACTGAGTAGTCCTGAACACAGTAACTTAACAAACTAGATGCTCTCACATGCTGCTTACCCTCACATATACAACAACTTGAAAGAATGCAACTTCACAGAAGGGGACTAGCAGTAGCTATCCACAGCTGATAACTGTGTTTAGCAAAGTTAGAACAATGGGAGAACATCATTAAGAAATGTTGCCAGGAGTGTAGGCTTGACCTTTCTCTCCCCCATTTTGGACCGCAGGGCACCAACGTCCACCCTGTTGGGGGTCTAAAGTCTAGACTCATCCTTTCCTGACACCAAGAGACTCATGCCCTCAGAGAGAGACTGCTGAGGACCAGGTGAAGTACTAAGGTGTCCTGAGTGGATATAAATTGTGTGCCACATTTCTACAGTGGAGACATGTAGGTTCCCTTTTCAGTTAGTACGAAAGAGTGAGCACTTTTAGAATGTGCTTCATCTGTTTCTATACTAGATCTTTAAAATATCTCATATAGATCTCCCTTTAGTCAACACTATGATATCGGATCATCAGAGGATGATTCATTTAATGTATTTGTGCATCTGTCAATGCACGATACTCAGGAAATCATTCTCTAGGGGTAGCAGTTCTCTCGTGCTATAAAGGAGACAAGAAAACTAGCTCAGGTATAAAAATTCATGATATGGTTATCGACAAGCAGGTCTCATGGTTCTCATGCTGGATACCCATAAAATTTCTTTCCAAGAATTGATTAGGTTTAACTTTTAAAGGCTGAACTTACATTGTAAGTTTATATTATTTCCAATCAATGAGAGATAATTAATCTACCCACAGGGACATTGCAGCTGGGAGCTTAGCTGTCTCAGGGAAGCGTGTTTCCTATTCAGATGTCTGTGTATCTACTGACCTTCAGGAATATTTCCTTTAAATGTAGATATTTTGCTTTTACTGGCAGTGTGTGTACAGGTTGCAGTATGGATCTCCTAGCCTGTCCAGGTGAGAAGCAAGGATAGGTAAGACAAAACAATTTAGTATTAACAGTGGTTTCTTGTAGACGTGGAACTAGGGCACTGAAACATTCTGTAGCTTGCTTACAGTCACATGCATCCTATTTAGTACAATTCAGATTGAATTTACCTCTTCATCAATTTAATTTTAATCTCCAGATTGCATTTTCTCCACTGACATTTTTAATAGAGATTTTTATTTTATAATATTATAAAGTCTCATAATTTTGTTTCAGTACACATTACCCAATATATTATGTAAAACACAGTACTTTGCATAAATGGGCCATCACTACTGGACTACTTATTTAGAAAAGATATTTAAATCACCACATTTTTTCAAATACTTTTAAAAAGTAGGGTAAACAACAGTAAACAAGAAATTGAAATATTAAAAACCAATTGGTTCAACAAATATCCCCTTCTCCACAGCCGTTCTTTTTCCAGTTCTTCCTCATAAGCATGAGTAAGAAAACACAATGTCTTAACTTACTTAATTCATCAGTCTTAAAGGCAGAAAGAATCATCTTTTCTAACATGGACCAAGGAATTCAAGCATCAGTTACTGCAAGACTTATAATTTTTCAGTGGCCTTGCATGAAACTTATTCTCATGGAACTACTATACCAAGCAGAGATATTACGGATAAATTCTAATGTTTTTCTTTAACTTTTGCATTGCTTTGTCAAGAAACCTCCTAGCTTTGTAGAGGCTGGTAAGTTATTCATGTTTAGGAACATAGCAAATATTCTTTCTTAGTTTTATACATCTTGCATATTACCAGCTGTTTCACAGCTATCTCAAGCGCATAGCTTTTTTTCTATCATATCTTTATTTTATCTTCACAGCATTAGAGCATTCAAGGCAGAACCAATAAAAATACAGGGTTAAGCAAAGCTGTGTGACCTGTATTAGCTGGCTGAAAAAAATATTTAATGTCTTAACCACAACCTCAGTACTCACCTAGCTACTTATTTTGTTGAGATTTAGGTCAAAGATCAATTACATTTGTAATGATGTTATATATCACAAAAAGGTGATTCTGCAAGAGTCCAAGACCAACATGTATCATTAAGAAGGTTCTTAAAAAAAAAAAAAAAAAAAGAAAAATACATGGTTAACTTTGAATAGCAATTTTTTCCTCCTCTCCAGGAAAAATATTCTGAGCGTAGTCATATCTGCCACTGTGTAAGTACTATTGAGTAACTATAAATGTGCATCATCAAGTAAGGTTTCACTCCTAGTGATTTGTTTGTTTTCACCTTTACTTCGATTCAAAGTTTTGATGCCAATGGAAGAAACTCTGTGTTACCTTTACAAATGAGAATCTGAAAATACATTTTCGTTTTGTTCAACTTAGCAATTTTAATTTTTAATTAGGAAAGTGTGCATTACACAGACATGCAAAAGTTCATGAGGATTTGAACTTACAGAAATTTTCATACAACAGCCTGTTTAACATAAAGATGGCCTTGTGCATGGCACTGAATAAGGAATTCTGAAATCCAATTTCTACCGCCAGTTTGACTTCTGATCTGTTATATGGCCTTGGGCATGTCATTTCAGCTTCCCACGCCCTTAGCTACCCCTCAGTCCTTTACCTTTCCTCGCTATTTAGACTATTAACTCTCTGAGGCAAGGACTTTCATCTTGCAGGTAGGTGTATGGTGTCTAGCACAGCTAAAGTACTGTTAGCCCTTGAGGCACTGCAATAGTATTAAATAATTTCATCTAAGCATGTGGAGTAATTAATTGTGAAGCTGCACGAATAATTCTAATTATATAATGAGGAACATGGTACCAATAATTTTACAACACTGTCCCACTAACTGTTATTTCCTTTACCACAACTGCAGCAGGGACAATAAGTAGCTGGTGGAGATTCATGGTGGAGGGATGGAGATGAAGAGCCAAATTTCGAACTTTTGATCTTCAGTGCTTGCTTTGACACTTGTTGGCTCCTCTCCAACTTTCTGGTCTAGGGCTGGGAGCCTGATAGTTCTGAGCTGTCTTTTGCCATTGTATGGTTAAGATGACCATTGTCAGTTCTTCCAGACTGCATCATGCCTAGTGAATTTAAGGAGGAATTTGGTGAAGGAACACTGTAAGTTCCAAGCATGAGGTCAGAGGGAAGGAGTTGATAAGTGTTTTCCTGCCAACGGGTTCCTGATATCAAGATTTGCCTACCCAGTAAGAGTCATGTCCTCTAGAGCAACCTGCTCTAACTGAATCTGTTTGAGTAGGTAAGCTGGACTAGATGATCTCAAGAGGTCCCTTCAAACCCCAATGATTCTGTGATTTATTTCCAGAGGCTTTCATGTAGGCTTATAAACACCTAATTAATGAATTAATAATGTGGGATGTTCACATGTTTCCAAATCATGATACCAAAGTGAAATTCCCTAGATTTCATGGTTTGCTGTTATGTTAGCCTTAGAAGGAAGTACATTTCAGTCAATAAATCGGTAAGACTCAGTTTTCTGAAAGGTGTAATATCCTTGAAGGCTACGTCACCTTTCCAGGACTAGTCTTTGCAGTAGTCTTTCTTCTCCTTCCTTTCTAAAATCACTTTCTAGGCAATCTCACAGCTTTGTTGTGTTGGTCTAGTATGACCAGAATAAATTTTTTGTATTCCTTTCTGGCCTGGCTTTTTAGCTGCAGAACCATGAATGTGCCAAACAGATTTTGATTTATTATTAGAATTTTAATATCAATTTGAGGATCACATGAAGATTTTGCTATCTTCTTACTTAAATATACAATTTTTTAAGTAATATATATTTAAATTTTGAACTGCTGTTAAAAAGGCAAAGATTTGAGCATAGAAAGACATGATGGTGGAGGATTTTTGTGCTGTTCAGCCATGGTTATCTGTGAAGTAGCAGGGTAGTCTATTACAATCACTATATTTTATTATTTTGTCTGTTTGTTTCTCAAAATGGAGAGACAATATGTTCAATTGCCTGTCGGTGTTTAAGAGGCATTTGGACAATGCCCTTAAAAATATGCTTTAATTTTTGCTCAACCCTGAAGTGGTCAGACAGTTGGGCTAGATGATCATTGCCTATCCTATCCTATCCTATCCTATCCTATCCTATCCTATCCTATTTATGCTATGCTATTCTATGCTATTCTATTCTATTCTATTGGAGCATACCAACAGGTGTAGGGAATTTGTTTAGAGTTTGCTGGTGTGAGAAAGTCAGGTCTCTTGGGAAATCTGGTTTCCAGAAGTAGCCTGTCTCTAGGTCAGGCTTCAGAACTATCTTGGATGGTTACAGTTTTTCTTTTGTATTAGTTGTGCATAAGTCCGCATTCTGTATCCAAGTAAACTGTCTCTTAAAGAAAGTTTCAACCACAAATACAGTAGCAGGTACTGCAATTCATAGGCTGACCCTCAGAGTTTTTGCTAAAACACTGGAAGATATAATCTACTGTATATTATATATAGATATAGATAGATAGATAGATAGATAGATAGATAGATAGATAGATAGAGATAGATAGATAGATAGATAGATAGATAGATAGATAGATAGATATAATAACACTTAGAACACTATGAACACTGGAAGAAGGAAGTAAGTTAATAGTTGATTTCCTACTTTTTGCTGCTGATAAAATGAGCTGTACTACGGAGTGTACAACATGAAATTAATAATAAAATTACATCTGCTTCACCAGTATAGTTCATTCTCTCCAATTGCTTGCATGACCCAATTAAAGAAAACACTTAAGCACATGCTCAGGACTCACTGGTTTTGGACATTTTCAGGCTATAATGAGGAACTGTATAAAAGTCCCTCAGGTTCGTATAACTGCAATGGATGGCATTTATCTGTCTCATATACAGCACCAAAAGTTGTATATATTTTAGCTAGTCTAGCTAAGTAATCTAGCTAAACTAGATTTTCTTTATAATGGGTGGAGAGGAGTAGTTATTTTTAGCAAGTGACCCTTCAACTTATTTTATTTACATTCGTATGAGACAATAGAACTATGTCTAGTCCAGTGAATCCCACCCTCACTTTGTTCTGACAGCTCAATTTATCCTTGCTTGTCTCATCTCATCTCATCTCCCTTATTGCCCCATCCCAACAAAATATCAAAGGGAAGCGTACCTGGGCTTCTTTTAAGGCCATACATACCCAAGGGCTATATGAGTGACAAGGCAAAGTACCAGCTTTCCTGTGATAAGCACCACAGTTTTTTGTCAGGGGAGGGAGGAATCAGGAGGATTAGGGAAAGTAAACTGAATTGTTTTGCACATAAATACCTATGTGTTTGGCTGGTGCGCTACAAGAGAGATTGCCTCTGGGCTGTTTTATGTGCCAACTGTTTGGGGAATTGTATTTTGTTGCTGTTGTTTTTTATCCCTTTCCTCCCCTGTTTATGAATTATTGTCGCTTGCATGATCCAGCTTTGAGGGGTGGGGGTGGGGGGGGTATTATTTATTTATTTATTTGCTTATTCAGCTTCTCCTCTTTACCTTATTCACCCCCTAGCAATGGGGAGTGACTCTAATGGCAGCCATTGTGTACAAAGAAAATAACCCTGGAGGCCCCCAGAGAGGGTTGAGGGGTTTAATGGAAACATTAGGATATAGTTCTTAGATATTTTTACACAGCAGCTATTCAGGGAGAGGAAGAATCCACTCTGAAATAGGAATTTACCAGAACAGAAGACAAAACTAAAATAGTTATTAATAATTAATAATAGAAATAAAGAAAAGGTAGGCGGTGCTAACTGAAAAATAGAGAAGCATGAAAGACTCTTTAACTACACTGTCTTAGCAATTAGTTAACATCTTCTCTCTTGTCATCAGATAGGTAAAGTAAATTCCCTTCATTTTTTAAAAGCAAACTCAAGGTGCTCTGACTTTTTTCACTGCTTTTCTCTATAGCCTTTGTCCTGCCAAGGGAACAACACAGGAACTGATGTGCCTATTTCTATGCATTATGTATAGACTCTAAGGGTGTACTTTCTTTGCTCAGATGCAGATGTCTACTATGCAGATGTCTTCATCAAAGCTCATCATCCTAATAATCCTCTGTAATCCTTGGAGGAAAATAGTCCATTTTAAGGGTGATTCCTCTCATCATAATGCAGTCATTAAAAATATATGAGATTTCATATACTAGATCTTTTTCCCTTTTTCGCCCCTTTTTTTTTTTTTTTTTATTAAGGAAGCCTCAGATATAAATGTGTGGAATATTTAGCTAAAGACAGGTGAGATGAAGCTCAGCCTGAGTGATCCACAAACAGGATTATCGTTTCAGTGTCAAGACCCCTAAAAGTTAGGCACTGTGACTCACCACTGCAAAATCAAAGTCTCTTTTTGGATTTTAGCCACTTCTCTTGACAGAACAGCTGAATTTTTAGAGTCAAAACACTTCTCAGTATTCTTTCAGGAACACAGGCAAGATCTATATGTACCAGAATAATTGTACATAAGATAATATAACATTTAGACTTACATCCACAAATCTTCACTTTGCCAGTACTCCTATAGTTCAAGCATGAGGCATATATTTTCCATTTTGCAAAAACACTGAGCAATAAGGGCTGCTGGGCCTCAAGCACATGAAAACATCTAGCAAATTTTGTCGATGAGCTGGCTACAGTAGATGGCCATGAATATTTCTTTAACCAATAATTGGGGTCCTTTATCCATTTGAACTCAGGTACCATGGTTTTCTGGCATAGCCTAAAGTAAACTCTCACTACAGTCTTTTTACTGAAACAATTTAAATATGTGCATGCATTATCACAACAGCAACAAAAACAACAACAAAAGAAATTCTTGATTTCTGCACAAATTAAGCTCTTTGCTAATTTGCACAGATACAATTGAAACAATAAACTCAATGAGAACAACAAACTGGCTAATTAGCTTAATGATCATTTAATTTTACATTTGGTAATGGATACCCATTTTTTTTCCTTTACTAATAAGATGTAAATTATAATCAACTGGTTTTAAATCTTAGAAGTATAATTTTGTAGATTTTAACTGCTATGGAAAACTGTGTGATGGAAGATCCATCTTACACTGTTAATAGCAATGATCCAAACATGGCAGTGATTCTTTGCTTTATATGTTTGATTTTGTATGGCAGATGTCAAAGACTAAACCAGACCAAAACCTGCAAATCCAGCCTGAAAAGCAGATTTGCCCTAACCTCTAATCTTAGCTTTCCACACAGGGCAATAGCAACTGTGTTGTAGCTCTATTACTGTATGGGCTGGTCTATGTCATCTACAAAAAACAGTGTGACCTAGAAGCTGCTCTAACTTGCATTATAGTGGTATAGCCCACTGGGAGAGGAGAATGATTAGTATAAGAAAACTCCAGCACATCCAAAATAGGGGCTACCTTTACCAACTAAAAGAGACTAAGGCAAAGTGGCCAAACTGTAATTGACTTTTTGGGCTCAAGATCTAAAAAAGTGCATGCCTTGACACAGACTTTGAAATGGACTGATTTTTCAAAGTGTTTAAAGCCCAGCATTTTCCACTCGTGTTTAAGTAATTTTCCCATATTGGTATTTTCTTATATTTTGCTTTCTCTGGGTATCCCTACCAACAAAACACAATCGCTAAAATCCTTACTGAAAGGAAACTCAATTAAAGTTTAAACACAGATTCATTTGAAGATCTGAATAGAGAGAAAAACTACTTAGTCTTGTGATTGGGTCTGACAGATGCCAAAGCAGTGAGAAAGAGCATTGCCTTTCTAGTGATGTTGTATAAGAAGCTATTCTCCACCATTCCAAAATTCTTAGGCATCATTATCTTCCCAGGTGCTCTTCTAACTTAATTTAACATAATCATAGAACAGAATCTTCACCATTCATCGTATTTTCTTGGATAAATTTCTCTGCTTTATTCCACCAATTTCTATGAATTCTCAAGCTGCAAAAGTAGCAGATTTAATTTAACATCAAGGGTGTTTTTAAAACAGAAACATAGACACACACAAATTAAAACATTTGGGTAACTTGGGAAAAGTTTCCTTTGATATGCAATCAGAAGGAATAAAGAGGGTGCAGATCTCAGCCTAATGCCACTGAATTTATTGAAGGATAGCTTGAAGGCATGGTAAATTTTGTTGATCAAGACCATGAGGTACTCCAGACTTAGAGGAATCTGAATACAAATACTGAGATGAACTTTCCAGCTGCCACCATCCGTAACTGATAGACCAAAGCAATCACTAGCTATCCCCATGCTTTATGGGAATTTGCAGGTAGCTTCACGTCTGAACTGTGCTGTCTGAGGTGACCTCTACCAAGAACTTCAACATAGTAAAATCCAGTTGTACCAGTCAACTTTTTGCCTGACTAATGGAATGTTGCAAATGTATTGCTAGCAGGACAAAAGCTATGTGGCCACCTACAGTTTTCTGTCAAGACTTTAAAAAGAAATACCAACTGTGAGATAATAAGAAATCAGCTTGCCAAAACATTATAAAAAGCAAGAGCTTCCAACTCAGTGAAACTCTACTTAAGTTATTATATGCTTGAATGGCCCCTGGAACAACAGATAGCTGTGCAATTAATGCAAGCCTTGTCATCCTTCTCCACCTCCCTTGTCTCTGCACAGGCCAGTAATGAGGCTCTTTTAGACACAGAATGTGTGCAAAGCCCTGACAAACCACCTCAGTATGCAAAAAAAGCTGAGCGGAGCCGCAGGAAACATGACCGCAGTTACAAATAATGTCTGCCCTTTGTATATTCACAGCTTTGGCTTTTGGAGTCAGTTTGCACTGAGGTGGAAGGATGTACACTCAACTGTTGTTAAGTATCTATCTTCCAGAGAATTATTTTTGAGGAACAAAGCAACAAAGTCACAAGGGGAAAGCTTGCTCTTTTTTGTGAACTAGCCATTTCCCTGGTAGGATCTATTGCATGTCAGGTGGAGTAACTACTGTCTGAAGTTTCCTGTTCAGATGAAAAAGCATTGGCTGGCAAAATATTTTCTAATCAAATCTAAAAAAAATAAGTACAAAGCATACCTGTTTTGTAAAATCACCAAATAAAACACAGTGCCGGACTTTCTGAACAACTTCATTTTGAAGTACCCTGCTTTAGAACAAACTTGTTTCATAGACTAATCACATACTTTATTCACTCTCCTCTTGCACAGCTCTTTTTATAGAGCTCAATTTTGCAAATTACTCCACTGTGCAATTGACCTCACTTCTAGAAAACACTGTCTTTCTTAAATATTCTACCTTGGTCTTTTCAGTTTGAGGACATTATTCCCTGTAATACCATCATTAACCACCTTAAATAGTTCCTCCAGCAATTTCATGTTATCAAGTATTTATAGACAGTTACCATCATCTTTATTTCTTGAAAGAGGTTCATATAGCTTCATAGCTTCATAGATTATGAAGCCAGAAGGGACCATTGTGAACATCTCATCTGACCTCCCTCATAACAGAAGTCATTGGACTTCCCTGAATTAATTCTGTTTGAACTGGAACATGTCTCTTAGAATATTTTGACTTAAACATTTCTAGCATTAGTGAATCTACCAAAACCCTAAGTAAGTTGCTCCGGTGGTTAATTACCTTTCCTGTTAAAATATGGCTTCTTTCTGGTCTTAATTTCTGCAGCACTGAATCTAGGTAAGCACAGTACATTTCCATTCCACAGATGAGCAACCAAATGATAACACAAGAGGTGAGAGGGGGAGGTCTCCCAGTTTTGATCTGTGGGTGCTTTTCCAATCCAGCTTGGCAAGACAGTCTTGTAGCTATGCAAGGGGAAAAGGGTATTCAGAAATCCATTCGAAATATCTGTATGCTCCTGATTCTGTGGCCTAATTCGCCTCATTAGTATTGCTGTGCTAAAAAAATACATTACTGATTTTGGGGTTCTTGGCTGTCACTGCAAAAAGAGACAGAAACATACATGAATATTTAATGCAAAGGAATACATTTTAGGAGTCTGAGCAGGGCACCCAGAGATTTCATTTTGGCCTTCTCAGCACTCCCATGCACACCCTTTCAGCAAGTCACCCAGCCTCCTGCGCATCAACTCACTTGCCTCCAGTCAGACTCACTAACCAGACACATAAGCCTCAAAGATGGAGTAAGTCATATCTATGAAGTATTTAGAGAACTTTTAGTGAAAGTTGTAATGCATTATTATCATTGCAGATGGTGAGTTTTCCCCTCCTGTTTCTCATGCTTGTTGAGCCAATTTTCAACTGTTGTTTCTTGATTTCCTGTGTGTGAAAAGATCACAAAGCATCAAGAGTAATTTTTTTTTTCTTATTTACAGCCCTTATCACTCTCCCTAGAATTACAGTACCTGCTTGCAATCATGTAGCATTACCTATTGAGAAGCATCTGACTGCTGTAAGAATGGACTAAAAATAAAGATGCCACTGCAGCTGTAACACAGAATAGCACATTTTGAAGCTGTTTACACTTGTTTTGTGCAACCCGAGATCAGGAATTTCATCTGTTACAGAACATCAACTTGCTAAACACAAATCTTTCCTAGCCAAAAAAGTCACTAACTATGTGAAGCTGTAATCTTGAACAAGCTGATAATAGAATGGAAGTGAGCCTAATGAAGATACTGGATCTCATAGAGATGTAGCTGTATTAGAAATGAGGGATGTTAGGAAAGGCATGATCAACAGTGGAGCCAAATTCAACATACCACTCTGTGCACAACTATGAGATAAGGAAGAGCGTGGGGTGCTACAAGGAATATTTTGGAATGAAAAAAATCTTATTGCTCCCATTGGACCCCTATAGACCCATTGCCTAAGAGGATGCTATGATGGGGGCAACGGGGGAGGAAAGCTTCTAAATGAATGCAGATTAAAATGACCGTGTTGAATATTTTCATAAAAACTGCATTTGCGACTAAAAGCTCTTGGCCTCCTTTCAGGGAGTAACTAAGAGTGTGATTTATCTGCCTTAACCTATCCTTCTGAGTCTGGATCTGAGATGGGCATCATCTGGTCATGCCTTTCTCTCGACTGATTATAGACAGACTTTCAAACAATTGGCTTAGACTTAGACATCAAATTTTTATATAGAATCATAGAATTACAGAGTGCTTTGGGTTGGAAGGGATCTTTAGAGGTCATCCAGCCCAACCCCTGCAGCGAGCAGGGACAGCTTTAACCGGACCAGGTTGCTCAGAGCCCCGTCCAACCTGACCTGGAATGTTGCCAGGGATGGGGCCTCCACCACCTCTCTGGGCAACCTGTGCCAGTGTTTCACCACCCTCATTGTAAAAAATTTCTTTCTAATGTCTAGTCTAAATCTATTTTTCTTCAGTTTAAAACCATTACTCCTTGTCCTGTCACAACAGGCCTTGCAAAAAAGATTCTCCCCATCCTTCCCATATATCTAGGGTTAGATTAGAGGAATACCAACCCTAAATCCTTCTAAATAATATTTATGTAGGAATAGAGTAAGAATTCCCCCAAATTAGAAGAAATTAAAGGCAAAATCTGATCTGTTGCATTTAGCCTCCTAATTTCATACCACTGATTTCACCTGGGGGGCAGGGTGGGGGGAAGCAAAAACAAAACCAGAAAACCATCCACTCTTCAATTTCAGTGTTAAGCACTGGTGTGGTTTGTGCACATTAAATATTTACTCCTTTCAATCTCATAAATTACAGATGTGTGAAGTCATCCCCCTCTTCACTCGATTCATACACATGTTGAAACAAACTAGCACTCTCTAAAAAGGACTTTGTGATTTTTCACTTATATTGATTTGACTGCATAAAACCACCTGTGCAATAAACTCAGTGCAAGGCAGGGCATGCTCATGTCTAAAATTCATCATATACATTAGAAACCATAATTTTTTTTTTTGTTCTTGTTATTATGAATCAGTATGCATCACTATTATCAACTTTGAAAATCTAAATGTGATGCTATTAAGTAAAGCTAACTACTCATAGTTATTCACCTCATTCACAAATTTCATTCTTTTCCTTTCTTATTCACAAGTATTTTGTGATTAGCTCTGATTTAGATGACTCTCCAAGAATATGTAACAAATATTTCTCTTGAATACCTCCCTACATTCAGAATACTTACTAAATGAGTTTGTTAAATGGGTATATATCGTGTGACTGGTCATTTTAATCTCCTTATAATTAGCATTCATCAACTGGGCCAAGATAATTGGAATAAAAAAGAAGAAACATATCAACAAACCATCCAACTAACAGTTCTTAGCCAGATATTGACAATTAAAAAATGTCATCAGCTTTGGGAGAAATGCAGGGCATCTTCCTTATAACTTCAGCATTTTCTGGGACATTGCTAACACAAAATGTGATGATTTGTAATGTTTCAGACTACATTTCATCATCTTCTAAGAGATTCAGATTACAACTTCATCACATTTAGTATCTGTACTAGAGTCTCATGGATGATACTTCACAAGAGGCATCTGGAAATGATACACCATAACCACAAAGAATTACTTTGGATTGCATGGACCTGCTGAACCCTAGCTGAAAATGGCAAACCCAGGACTTCCGTGAAGCATCCCTGGGTTTCAGAAATTGTTCAGTCATTTTTGGATGTGGAGGAGTAAAAGATTACCTCTGCTCAGATTCTGAAACATCATCTTTAAACAGAAGTTACTGGTTTTACAGAGGTAACACTGAGAAGTAAATGCTTCTGTCTGGGGAAAAAAAAGTTTAAAAATGACATTTTTTCTTTGGCATGTACTGGTCATTTTGGGTGCTATAAATACCAATGTGGCTGTTGCAAAGTTTTCAGTTCCCTCTCAAAATCAGCAAAATTAAGCTCAGCACTATAAATGACATTCTTCGTGCCGGGCAAACTTAGTCATTGACATGCTGACCATTACCAAGTGCCTTTGCAGACTCTTTCTAATTTTTTTTTTTTTTCAGATATGAGACAGAAATAATAAAATTCAGCTATGTCATGCCATGTTGTTAGGTGCTGAGGTAATAGATACTTCACCTTCTCACAATCCAAAAATAAATTATTTTAATTTCTTGATTTTACAGAGAGATTTTGCTCTTATTTGGCTCTTGATCTGTTGAGTGTGGCAATTAACCTTGTATCCCAGAGAAATAAGGAGAGAGAGAGGGATTAAAAACTGTCAGTCCCCAAATTTCACGCCTTCCCTGTTAGTGCCCCATGTCCAAACAATATTTGATATGTTCTTCCATCCCAGCCAAGTGGATTTTGCCAGGACCTCAAGGGCAGGAAATTCCAGATAATATTTGCTGCAAAGAATATGTGTAAGAGGGGAGGGATGGCAAGGGATAGAGTATATTTATTTCAGCTCTAGCCCATTTTCATTTCCAGGATTTTGTCTACATGCTTTACTGAGCCTCTGCTCAGAAATTAGACTGCTCTCTTGAAATCTTATGCCCTCCTTTGGCTTTGAAGCCATTTCAGAAGCTGGCAGCTTGGATGTGGCACAGCCATGCGGGCATATTTTAAAGTGTCAGATCTAATACTAAGCTTTTCAGTGTTGGAAAAGAAATGTAATTTGCTTTGAGGGCTGGACTTATTATTGAGAAACATTGTTGTAATCCAAATTTTTCATTAAAGCTCGCTCTCTCCCTTTCCTTTTATTGCTCCCTCTCTTTCCCTCTCTCTGCCTGACACACGTACTCATACACACTTATACTCACAGGTACACTTGTACCTCGTTCTTTTTCTCTCCCAGTCCCTCTTATACCAGAAAAAGAATTGAGCCTTGTGATTTCAGAGGGAAGTGGCAGCTTGATTTAAATATGTCATTAAAAAGGAGAAGATAGCAATTCTGAAATCTTCTAGATATTATTCCATTATTTGCTAGCTTTCCAAAAGAAAATGTCCCATTTTACTGCTTGAGCATAAGCCAGGTTGTGTTAAAATACTGATCCAATAATCCAAATGCATGAAACTTTGCATTTTGCAGGAAATATTGATCATGCATACTGTGCCACACCTTTATGCTGTCAGAAAATGAGATGAAATATCATTATTTTACAATGCTCATTGAAGATGAAGGATGAGAGAGGACGAAAAAGATAAAGGAAAATTTCCCTGTGGTCAAAATAATCTGGTTTTCAGAATTCTGGTTCTGTGATTTGTCCCTTCACTTCAGCATTTTAGGACCCTTAGCAGTAAGGACAAAGTTAAAAGAGACGTGGCAAATTTCCACCACCAGCATTACAGAATGCACAGCTAAACATTTCCCCAAAGTAGTTACTCCAGCCACTGGCATGACATTCATTCAGCTCTGTCTTGTAATCACGTACTGTGTCAATTTTAAAGCAAAAAGATCTTTAACACATCTGTCTGCTTAGCTCCAGGATCTCGTATTAGGGACCTCCAATGCAATGCTATTGATGAACAGCTGGTGGCAGGAGGATCGTGCTTTTCAAATCAGTCTATAATGATCTGCATTTCAGATGAGTTTGGATGTCATGTCAACAGCTGTAGGGTGGACTATACCCACCAGGCAAAGGTCACTAACCACATAGTTCCTTGTCCAAATGTGTGGTATGGGTATATATATACACACATATATACACATATATATATTTAGTTGTATTTCTCCATTATTGCTTGGTTTGCTAATACCAAGCTAGCACACTGGTTTTTATTATGTCATTTGGCACAAAGTTGGCACTTTTTGCCTATTATCATGGAGAAAAGCCAGGCAAGTAGAAATGCAATTCTCTTGTCTTTTTTATCTTTATCTCACATCTTTTTTGTATGCCAAGATAAAAAGTACTGCCCTTCACTAATTTGTGAAAGAACTTGGTGACTACCAAATCCCTAAGAAAGCAAAGAGAAACACCAGCCCTAAGCACATGGCTATATCACCAGTCTTGTTCATGCTTTACCTTCAACAAATGACTGTAAGTACAGCTGTAAGAGTAAGGCTGGACATCAAAATTTGAGGTAATCACTCATATAAATAAATATGTAAGCAGCTTTCCAAAGTGGGGGAGGAGGGTAAATGTCTTGAAACTCTCTTTTCTCCAAAAGTTAAATTAATTCTACTTAGTATGATTATAATGTTTTAACCAGATTGAGTTCTGTTCCTTTGTTTTATTGTCTTGCTTTTCTTATACCTAAAAGAAAAAAGAGCTAGGTGATTTAATTCTGTCTTAAGAGTTCAAAATTATGAGTACCAGTTTTATTAATTACTGATTTTTATTAATCATACAATTAACATTCATTAATCAATGCATATTTTAAAGCTATGGGAATAGGGTTTTTTTCAAGTGTAAATTTAATTCTTAGAGAAAAGCAGAAGCACTGAAAAGAAAACCCTAAATCAGTTTGTCTGTAGATAATAGTAGTAAGAATAACATCTTCTTGCTAGCAGCATCCGTCTTGGCAAAGTTTAATAACAAATTCAGTGTCCATGGATGCTGACACTTTATAGTTTGTTAATGAGAGAAGAAATTATAATTTGTCTGCATTTCAAATTGTCATCAGGTATCTTCTTGAGTGATCAATGCATTTTAATACTCGTTCCCAGGGAGAAATGCATTTGTCTTCCAAGGATATGAAAATTAGCTAAGAAATCTATGAGGTAAGGTCATACTGTTGTTTTGATATCTTTTGCTTATTCTTTCTCTCTCTGTCTCTTGCCTTATGTACATATGTGTTTATAGATACATATACACAGATTTGTTCTGTATATTTATATATGCATATGTGTATATGCATACATATTATTTATATACATGTATTTGGATACACACATGGACAGAGCAAATCTGGGTCAGCAATAACTACTATAGTCTGAGCTCAGAATAAAGTTACCACACAATTTCATTTCTTCTTTCCATCACCATGTGCATATCTGTGTACATTTGCTTGTGTCTGGTTTACAAGAATCTGGTTAGAGCTGTCTTTGTTCACTCTTGCTTATGGCTGAATTATGGCTGAACTGGATGGGTCACAGAGTAAAAAGAGCAGTGACTAATCCAGGGGCCACCCACAGCCCTTGAGATTGTTGAACATCAATAGGATTATCTTGAAAAGCATAAAGAAGAGAAAAAAATATTCTTTCATTTCCATGTAGACAAGGGCTTGTTCTTTGTTTTTAAATAAATACTCTCTGTTTTGCATTGGTTTCCACCTTGCCCTTCCTATTCTGTCTGCATTGTCTGCACTCTGCTTAGGCCATCATGTGCAAATTTTAGCCAATGTTGTGACTAAATGTGCCACATAAATCGTGCTCCTGCTTAACTGAAGGCATCCCTTCATCTTTGGACCAAATTCCTCATCAGGTACAGATCAGACTAGTTTCCCATTTTAGCTGTACCTGTGTACACTAGTCATATGTCTGTTTCTTGTATTGCTTTTACAATATTATTATATTAATGTGTATGCAACGTTGCATAGAAGTAGCTTTTAAAAAATAGAGAAACTGAGTTGTATGCAAATTTCCAAGCTTAGTTGCAGATTTATATCTGAAAGCCATGTGTAAGAGTTAAATAATACACCAACAGTAATAATTATTATTCTAAATTGCACCATTTTTCTTGGGTAAGATTTGGGTTTCCCATTCAGTCTTTTTACTAAAGCAACTGCATTTTGACCTTGACTTTACAACTACTATTAAGCGATTATGCCTAAGCTTTTGCAAAGATCTCCTGTTTAAAAGGACTAACACAAATATTTAGGTTTTTTTCCAGGCTGCAAATATAAACATGGTCATTTTCACATTTTAATAGATAGACTAGAGATAAGAAAGGCTTGGAAATGGCTTCTGCACAAATATAAGTGTTTCCTCTCTTCCCCTCCCTGTCCTATTTGAGAATAAGTAGCAACAAAAAATGTTTCTTAACACCCAATGGTGTACTTAACGCTGGCAGAAGTATGTGTCTCTTATGGATTTATGGTGAGAAATGTCAATATCAAAGTGTTTGTGACAGCTGTTATCTCTGCTCTGTTGGGCTGCACGTGTATCAAAAGCTGAAAGCTAACTTGCTTTTTCTTATTTTATGTCTGTTTTTGCGGCTCAGACTGTTCAACCATCACAAGCTTGCATGGACACATGGTGGATGTTATAAGTGGAATCATAAAAGTTTGGCCACTTACCTGAAATGAACCAACACATTAGCACTGACTATTTAAGAAACTCAGCAAAAATAAAAAACATAAGAATAGCAGCACTGGTTCAGATCAGGGATTCTTCCTGCCTATATTGCTTCCTTAATGGTGACCGTGAACTATGCCTAGGGAAGAGCAAAAGGAGGGCAAGCTAGCAATAATATATTGTATAATTAAACTGCATGGAAGGTGATACTATCCTGAGAAATACCTGTGAGTGCGGGTGGTCCTATATAATGGTTAAACTCAGCCTGCAAGTTAGACTGTCTTTTACTGCCTTAGCAATGACTACTTCAGTGGTAACATATTCTGGAAAATGAAATCAATTAATCAAAATAAAAGTGTCTTTGAAACCATTTCTGACTAATGTCACCAATGGATCAGAACTTCTGCACACCCTAAGAGCGAGCATTATAAACAAGATTCTTATCATGTAACTTCAGAGGTGTCAAGTCAAAATCTGCCATCCAAAAGCAGAGCTCTGGTAATAGTTCAGGAATCCAAGGCCATGTTTGCCAGTATGAATGTGTGTGACTGGTTCTCTACTCATTCATAGATGTCCATAAGTACCAGAAGCAACAGCTTCTGGTGAGTGTGAACTGAGAAGGGATGACATCCATGTGGTCCTCTGTTGTTGCCATGTACTGATTACAGCAATAACAGCCATTTCCACTTCTACAGCCTTTTCATCCAAGGACTTTCACAAGCTTTGATTTGTTAACCTGTACAACAGCTCTGTGAGGGTGCCTGTGTAAAAACAAGTGTGGATCAAGCTCTGTCACTCTCACTCTTCCTCTGTCTCTATCCCTTGCTGTTGATGCCTGATTTAAAGTGTGGTTCTGCAGCACTTACTCTGACTAAGAAATATTTAGTCATACAGGTATTAATCTTTGGGTAACATCAAGGATATCTGTGTCTGGCAGGCACTGAGCTTCTATTCTGAAGGGCTAAACTGGCTTTCCTGGAGCAGAAGCCTCATCTAGGTCTTCTGCTACCCCAAACCCCACCAGCCAAGCACAGATAAAAGAGTTCATTTCTGCTTTCGCTGTGAAGTACTTGTGTTAAGAAGTTGTTTACTTTTATACTGTTCCTACATCTGTCTGGGAACACTATGTGATACTACAATATAGAAAATAAAAATAAAGCTACAGAATTGATGTCATTTCTTCAAGAGACTTTTCAATGCAATTCGTGGTAAAGTGTTATGCAAAACAACAGAGCCATATCTATAACATTAAAATAAGGGGGAGATTTTCAACATCGCTCTGTTGTTATGCAACAGATAAAATAGGAGCTGATTTATTACAGTGCACTGAGTGGGGCTTGTATCCCACTCATTAGTACCACTTCATCACCCGCAGCACACTACATGCGCTGACTTCCTAGCTCTCTCCTCTCTGTCTTCCCAGGACAAGGATGTGTTCAACCCTGACAACAGCACAGTTTTATAGATTTCTGAGGCTGAAAAGGATCATTCTACTATTTAATACCAGGCAGCTAGGATTTCATTTAGGCTAGCGCTTGCTAGGCTAGTACTTGATAGAGATCTTCACCCTCAGAAAACATGTAAACACAGATGAAAAAACAAAGGAATTTTCTGGAAAGAGCTATTTGTAATCTGTACTGCTGGAATAAAAAACTCTATTCAGTTATTTAAATAGATCTACAGTCCTTCCCACTATCTAAACAACTTCCAGGGGCAAAGTTTTATCCCAAGAACAAAAGGAATGGAATCAGAAAATCACTATTATTATTAGAGGTCGTGTACAATTAAAATCCTCTGCTTGGTATGGATGTACTTTTTTCATTGAATACATTAAGATGTCTTGGGGCAGAAACTGCAATCCTTCAGTTCTGACAACTCAGAATATTTAGTTAAAAAAACCAAACCTCCTTTGCATTAGTTGTCTGTGAACTCCTCCCCAGTTGTCTTTGAATGGGACTTCTACAAGTAAATTAGCATGCCTGGATGTTTGTGTGTATAAGGGAGAGAACCACTAAACCGGTGTATCACTTGCACTTTCTGCTGAAACAAGGCTTGTGCCTAGCACAAATAGATCAGTCTTTACATACATTCAGTCACTTAAGATATGGGATGGCTTCTGCCTGCACAAATCCTCGCCGCCACCCTTAGGCTGTGATGTCCACATAAGGCTGATGCATGCGAATGAAGGGTCTTCTGATTGCTCATGGCAATCTACGTGGACTTCATGTCTGTTGAATGGCTGAATGTCTGACCCTTCTTTCTGGTGGTCCCTTTTTTGTGGGTGTCAATACCATAGCAAGGAATGACAATTTCTCAGGACCTTGTGCTGTAGTGTCTGAGTGAGTCATTTATGTTGTACATAATTTGACTGGTTCTGGCCATCAAGCAGGTAAAGCTGCATCCTACTTATGCTCATCTAAGGTAGCTCTCTGTCAATGAGCTACATTAAGTTAAATTCTGCAATGACAGAAAAAAAAAAAATTAATTCACAGTTTTCC